>NC_057814.1:28468731-28504407 GCF_018294505.1 Triticum aestivum
CGTGATTTTGTTTAGCTAGGCGTGTGGATAACTATTTAGGGCATAAGTTTTACGTAACGGCAAAGGTTGGTTATTTACAGAGGGTGGCATTGGTGGTAATTTCTTTAGCTATAAAGTGATCTAACAGTTGTGGGTTTTTTAGGTATAAAATTAAAGGACTAATGTTTCTATTTTTTATGAGATTTTCTTGTCTATTTATCTATTTTCTAGTTAACCCGTCAACTCTTATATGCTTATATACCTTTCAAAAAAGAACACTTATATGCTTATATGTAAACCTAGCCACGATAGTCATTGATTCGCTCCAGGCCCGGCCGCCTGGAAAGACAACGCAACACATGTACGTATGCAGCTGATAGATGTATGCATGAACCTTGTCACCAAGACCGGCATACAAATCATAATAGATGACGGTGGCACGGTTATTTTTTCGTCTTAGCATTAATAATTGTTTTCATAACTTGGACGGATGATTCCTTTTTCTTTTGACATGGACACGCTAGGTGGTGATTCCTTTTTTTAACCTGGACGGGTGATCTTTTTTTCTTTTGACCTAGACAGGCGATTTTGTTTAGCTAGCCGTGTGGAAAATTATTTAGGGCATAAGTTCTACATAATGGCAATGATGGGTAATTTTGAGAGGATGGTATTTGTGGTAATTTCTTGAGCTGTAAAGTAGATCTAACAGTTGTAGTATTTTGAAGTATAAAACTAAATGACAGATGTTCCTAATTTTTCTAAGATTTTCTAGTCTATTTATCTTTTTTCTCAAATCACTTCATGTAAGTTCACCGGAAAATAATTAGCGATTCCGACGAGTGTTAACCAGAGACGGGAGCAATCCGGCAGCAGGGGTGGAGGTGAACTAAACCCTAGTTTCGCAGAGCAATAATAAAGGAAAGAGAAGATAAGATAAGGCATGAGGAGAAGTGATTGTTTTTTTTTTAACACAGTACAGATGTAAGTACCGAAAATCCCAAAATAAATCCATGATAAATATGAGCACCAAGACTTGAACCCTGGTGGTCTGGGGATACCACAGCCCCTCTACCAATCCAACCACATATTGGTTCACATGACAAGTGATTGTTATGTGATTTGTTTGACCGGCACATATGACCATTTGTTCCCAAGTCACGTGAAGTGGGGCCCACCATTTCATACATGTTGCAGATTCATAGTTTTCGCAGATCCACATAATCAAGGGCTAGTATTTCCTAATTAATTGGTGGGCCCCACTTTTCCATATACATTACTCAGATTGAATGGCCACAGATTCATAGTCTTAATGGATCCACCAATCGAGGGCTTGTATCTTCTAATTAGTGTAATATATTTTATGCATATTGAATGGCCACAGAATCATAGTTTTAATATATATAGATCCACCGAACCGAGGGCAAATATTTTCTTCTAACAAGTGTCATATATTTAACGCATATTGAATGGCCACAAAATCATAGTTTTAATATATATAGATCCACCGAATCAAAGGCAAATATTTTCTAACTAATGTGATATCTTTTAGCCGATTTCACCATATTGCGCATTAACTATAATAGATCGACAGATCGGGAAGCTTATATAGGTAGGCGAAGTTTGAGAAATCATCGCCTCCCGCACAGACGAATCATCAACTTCAGAAGCAAGATTGTGGTATACATAGTGGATATATTGAAATACTCCTGGGGATGGCACCGTGGCGGTCCAGAGAAAAGTCCTCATTGTATAATTTAAATACTGCTGCAACTAATTTTACTGTCTACTTATTTCATGGCAGGCAACGTAATCAAGCATTCTTGTATTTTACTGTCTTCTGCGCACATTTGAAGTGCCTTAAATTTTCTTGTCAAGAAAGATGGGCAATTAACTCTTGAGCGAAAAAATGGGCACTTGATTTATTTTCACAATATATCTATGATTTAGTTTCTGAGTGAAATCATTTTTTTAGTCAAATAACTCTTTGTCTTTTCAAAGGAAGTAAGTATGTTGAGTTATTCATAATTTTTTTTGTCTCTCACAAACACAAGTGTCTTTTTCCCTAAAAACTCTATGTGACATAGTCTATCACCTCACTCTCAAAAGAAAAGCAGGGTCTCCTCTCTCTTCAATTTATCCAAGGAAGGTGTTCTCTCTTGTATCACGGGATCTCTCGAGTTCTACACTTTTCTCTCTTGCTGCCAGGGTACTGCCACATTCTTTTCCTTCTCTCTTGTCGGACTGAACAGTCAGAGTAGTAGACCGGGAAAAGGACTGGACGGTGGGATAATGGGCTACACTAGACCCGGGCATAGAAAAGTCAATCTCTATGATTGGAAGCAACACTACACTGACCATCGAGGGATGGGCCGATCTGTCATTCTCGAGGCATCGGAGGGAAAGCTTGGCATGCTCACTAAATGGTATGATCAGGACACTGAAAATGACCCACTCTGGCTCACGTATTCTGTTCTAAGAAATAATCAATGGCATTTGGAGAAGGACATCCCGATGCCGGTAAAGCGTGCAATTCTGGTTGGTGTAGCTGGGGGATACTTGCTTTTAGACGCGTTGTACACCACGCCTTCACAAGAGGATCTTAAGTTTGGATACTTCTCGGTGGACTTGAAGACATTGCAGGTCGAGTTGTTCGCTGGGCTTAGCAAAGCGATCTCAGCTGGTCATCTATATGCTGGTTTCCCACCATCCCTGTGTCCACCAACTATCTGAGTTGCTCAAGTTGTTCAGCCTTCAGCGTACTCTTATTTAATCTGGTTACAGTCTGGCACAGCAAAGCAACATCTTGCAGTGATTTGCTTGATGATAACAAGCTTTGGTACGTAATATGTTTATTTTCATACAAGCAGTGTTGGTTATGGATGCAGCCAATTGATATTGTGCCCATCATTTGCACTATATTGTGCCTTGTTTGCAGTTTCATAGTTAACATACATATGAGCATCTTATGACTGCAGGAGTAATAAAAGGAGACCACTTTACTGTCATTGTTCCAGTAAATCCAGAGTTGGCCTTGGGCATGTATATTCTACCAGGCCTGGGTTCCTTTGTTTCTTGTTAGTTCTCTTCCGTTTGCTTGAACTAGAACCTTTAGCTAACGCTGATAACTGGTTTGGCCAGCTTGTTCACATCTTTTTCATGTTATTGTCTTAGTTAATACATTTCTAACTTCTGTATTCATGTAACATTTCTATGGGGTAGAAATTATCAAATTACGACAGCACCTTGTATTCTCTGAATAGCAGTTTAAAATCAATGAGGTGGTTCCGTAAATTCATTTTTTTTTACTATTTACAAACCCTTGAATCTCTGAATATTTTTGTTACGGAAATGCCATTGTCCAAAAGAATGGGTGTGCCATGTGTAAAGTATGAGTTTGATTGATTCAAGCGAAACCCCGCAATGGGAGTACCAGGTACTCTTGAGAAATTAATCAACACAGCAAACAAATTAACAAGATGATGATGTTGTTGCTACCAAACGAAATAGTCTTGGCAGAAGAACACTAGACGATGAAGTTGAGTTGTGTGATGTAGTTGAGTTGTGGATGTGTTATGGTCTTTCAGTGCACTCTGCTATGTATGGAGACTTGAAATGTTCCAACTGAGCAACGTTTCAGTTTGTGTACATGGCAGAGCTTCAAACAAAATAAACTCATGCATGACAGTTAATGGCAATTGGACCTCGCTGGACTTTGTCAACACGTACATGTCTACCTTTTATCCAACAGGTCTAAATTTCAGACATTGACTCTAGCCAACTACTGTATTCATTATGCCGGAAAGATTTTGAAGCACGTCAAAGCTAGAAATCACGATCGAACGGAGTATACGATCCGGTCAGTTTCCTCTAATATCTCACCAACTTGTACCATGGCAAAATGTTGTAGATATGACGTCTAGCTTAATAGATGGTGCTTGGTTCATAAAATTAAGTTGCAATCCGATTTTGGGTAAGCAGCTGGAGAGCCAAGCGGAGTGTGCATACATCGATGGCAAAATATGAGAGGGTATATATTGAGCCAAACATCAGAGAAACTTAAAAAAAAAAACAGAAGCATGCAGCAAGTACGACATCAGGGCACACAACTCATGAGCACCACTAGTTAGTTAGGATTATTCTGAGGTGTGTGACACATGACTAGTTCCTCTTACACTTCGAATTAATTAAGGGTGATGTGTGAGATTTAAAGCATAGCTCACACATCCATTGTTTCATAGTTAGAAACTTAGAATGGTCCTTGGAGGCACACAGAAGCAACATAAGATGTTCGTTAAAACTTAACTCATGATACCCAATGGTTATACCACTACAAAACAATTGATTAAGTTTTCAGAAATATTGCAGGGAGCCATGGTTAAGTCACATTTATGGGTACACTAGATTAAGTTAACAACTTTTTCAGTACTAGTAATTAAGGTCAAGCTACAGTCCTAAGCAGTATATTGTAGTCAACTTCATGCATTCTCTCGGTCTGGCAAAGCTCCAACTGGTGCGTGGACTCTGCTAATTGCTAAATGCACTTGCAAGATCGAATACAGTTGGTAAGTACTCCCTCCGTCTCAAAATAAGTGACTCAACTTTGTACCAAGTAACACTTGGTACAAAGTTGAGTCACTTATTTTGGAACGGAGGGAGTAGTACAAATTCTTAATTTCAGAAATGAAACTCCTGACATGTTAGTGTGCCGTAACCTTTTTCAGGCCCCTAGCCTGATTGCCAAGTCCAGATTAATTTGATTTACAAACTTTCATGATGTATAATCCAACTTATATGTTGAATTACTGAATTTGGTGCTTCATAGTCGGCTCTGTGGACGTGCATTGAGGAGCTCACAATTGCCCGACAACAAACAAATATGATGATACAAATGGAGACGACATTTCCAGAAATATATAAGATACATATATCTAAAGATGATTTGTTCATTTGCCATTACCATGCTCCAAGGACGTGGGGAGAATAAATCACGACATACATGTCTGGCGTGTGAATTGAAGATCATACACACTAGTGAGTGAGGGATCAACATTAGGAAATTTATCGAGTCAAAAAATCAAAACAGATTTACCTATGAGTTAGCACGGTTGGCCAGCGATGACTTTCTTCGATGTTCTATTGTTGCATGGTTAGTCTTCTGATTCTACAATATACAACTCATAAGTATGGAGTTTAATCCTGCTGCTATAACTTATAACTTGCTCATGAAAATCTTACCTGCATAAAGATTCACATGTTCTTGATTTATTGTTCTTCTTTTTCTTCTTGGATACAATCGTGGGATCAATGTTATTAGTACACACCAAGACGGAGCATGGCCATGTAAGGCTTAATCTAAAATTCCGTAAAATCTCACGTGGAAAGTACAGTCCATCCTAGTAATTTGTAGCATACACACATGTCCAATCGGATAATGTGGCTAATCTTTTATGCATTATTATTTTAATTTTCAACAGGATGCCATCGACCTTGATTATAATCATAGTTTTCATGTCTTCTTCGGTCGCTACCTGGCCCGAGGGTGAGTATAGGGTCATATATGACTAAGATGAAGCTCCCGACGTCGGACAAGTGCCCCCCTTCTATGGGACGCGAGTCATGGTGGCTTCTACCTCAAGAGAAAGTGAGTGGTAAAGAGGAAAGTGCATGCCTCCACACAATGGTTCCGGACACTGCCAAGACGATTTTAAGAAATTAGAACCTATGGTTTCTTGCTTTCGTCAATAAAGCAAGCAACTTGTACCACATGTTTAGGGTATCGAGCACATTTTCAGGAGAGGCCGCCCTTGGTGAGAGGAGAAATATTTGGAGCTCATCAAGGGTGGGTGGCGCTCCATACACAAATGTGCCTCTAGGGCAGGCGGCTGCTATTTGTTCCGCTACCTGCGTATTGTCGGATTACGACATTCCAAGAGGTCTCTGAATAGACAAGCTAAACGAGTTGATGTCATATTTTCTTGAAGGTTTGAACCCATCAAATCTAGACGAACCAAGATTGGATATAAGAGCCAGTCAGTTTCCACTAATGTCTCAAGTGGTACAATTACAACAAACAAATCTATAGAAATGATACCTAGCTAAAGATAGTGTTTTATAGATATAAGCGTCACATTCTGATTCTCAAGTGAGTGAAGAGCGGGCTAAAGGGATAATGTAAACAACAAGGCCAAAATGTGAGAAGGTATATATAGTGAGCCCAACACTGTAGGAACTTAAGAAGAAAACAAGACCATGTGGCAAGCATGACACTAGGGCACGCAACTCGTGAGGAGTAGTGCATTAGTTAGGTTTGTTTTGAAGAGCGATTGACATGAGGGTACCTCCTGCACTGTTTTTCTTCCTTTTTGGCAGTTGATAAAGTGTGTGAGCAACTGGACCTTTCATGTGGTTGGTGTTGGACCTGCTTAGCTTTCCCGTAGCCGAGGTGAGATCTAGTTGGCTAGAAACTGTCCACGGAGATGAGCATGCGTACAAGCCCACCAACTGAATGAACACGAGTCGCCCAAGTTGATTAGCGACTCAATGAGTTTGTTTCAAATTAAACTTTTTTATTGTGAATTATCTCTAGTTGATTAAAGAGGAACCGGTGATAGGGCTCTTATTAGATTTGCTAAAAAGGACTCTTATTTGAAAATAGGGAGCTACTAGCGCTCATTCTACTGAGAATCTAGGTTAAGTTTTCAAAAAAAAAATCATACACAACATTCATTGTGTTGTTAAAAGATTGTTCATCTAGTATAAAATGTTTATAGTGTTTGTTTTCGTAGCAAAGAAATACGCCCAAAGTTCTAATTAAGGAAAAACAGGGTGTACCATGGAAATAGAAACATGACGAGGCGCTTAGCATATGCTGGCGGCATAGTGATGACCGCCGCACACCAGCACGCTGTCACTCACCTGTTCCGGAAGCCGAAGCCGCAGCAGCTGCAATGAAAAGAAAGGAAAGCATCTAGGCGCAGTGTTCTCTCATGTTTCCTCACGTCCAGAACCATACAGACAAGTTCTTGTGGTCCTTCAGGGTGAAACTCCAGATTCTAACCTTGGATGTGGTTGGATCGGGTGACTGCGGCGCTTGAGCGCCGATCCCTTCCTAAAGGCGTTGCTGTTTGAAAGACCTTGTTGTTCATGTTGTGTCATGAGATGGTTGGTATGGATATGGTCATTGTTGTAGTTTGCCGATCCCGGATCTGACCGCTTTGGTTTTTTCTTTCTTTTTCCTCGCCTGATCATAACTTTGGTCTTATATGACTTTGCTCTTTGTTGGCATGTTTTTTGTGTGTATACTTTGGTGTTAGATGTGTGCATCTTAACTAGCTAAAGATAATGATTGGGAGGTAAAAAAATGCACGATGATTCCCATGTAAGTAACAGAAGGATAAATGGATAGTGCAAACGACCATGGCAAAATATGAGAGGGTATATATATGGTGATTGAGCCCAAACTTAAGAAAATATGTGGATTGCATCACACTAAGCACACAACTCATGAATAGTAGCATTAGTTTGGTTTTTTCATTAAGCGAAGTAGAGGCAGTTAGGTTTGTTACGAGGAGCGAGGGACACATGAGGATAATTAACATGTTGCACTTTTTTCGTTTTTCACTGTTGATAAAGTATGTGAGGACGGCAATGTCGCCAACTTGATTGAACCCGTCATGCTGTTGGGAGTGCTTAACCTCAATGTGACTGGCCTGAGGCGAGATTCGTTGTTCCATAAAAAGATCATGCCCACGGGCTTGTACGACAAGAACAACATCATGAACGCGCAATGCTATAATGGACCTCCTATATGAAGCATTTTGCGTCATGTATCAGTTCAAGCACAAAGAGGCAGCCAACTCGTCCAACCCATTTGACGTAAAAGATCCCAAACACCAATGCTCTCGACCTCGTGTTCTTGAACGTGTGTTGCCACCACTCGAGCCAACCAGCATTAGCGACTGATTGGCAGTCCGAATCTTTGAGAACTAACTGGAGCGGCAAATCTAAATATATGTTTTCAAAATTGTGAATAATTTTGAGAAAGTGAACAACTTTTGCAATCCTGAACATTTTTGAAAAATGTGAACACTTCTTTGACACTATGAACAAAAAACGAAACTAGGATTTTTGTAAACTTTCAAACATTTATTGAATTTGTGAAAAATAATGGAAAATGGGAACAAATTTTGAAATTCTCGGATTTTTGGAAGAACACAAAGATTTTTTAAAATTCAAATATTTTTGAAAACAAAAAAATTTAAAAAACCAATCTTTTTTAAAATTTCCAAACGTTTTTCAAAAATACGAACATTATTTGAGTTTATGAACCAATTTGTATAATAAGGACTTTTTCGAAATTTCTGCAAATTTTGAATAAGAAAAATAAACAGGAAGAAAACAAAAATGAAAAAGAAAAGGAAATTAAAAAGAACCATAAAAACTCAAGAAAATAAAACAGAAAAATGTAAATTAAAAAATGATTCTATCACAGTTACCATCATGGAGGGAATTAGATGATACCCTGCGCGTTTCAGCCCGATTTGGTTGATGACAATAATTGGGTAATCAAAATTAAAAATACATATGACTTATATTATATTTGATATAGTTGTAAAAATATTTATTGAATATAAGTACAATAATTGAAATGAAAAAAACTCATGCATTGTTGAATGTTGTGGTGGGCTTATTCCGTTCATAATTGTTACATGAGATGGTATGCTTATTTGGTAGATAAATAAGTTAGCGGGGATGATTATCTTAGGTATTCATGGACCGTCTAGCGTCAGTCCCAGCACGAGGCCCTCATCAGGTCACTCGATCCACTTTCGGAGCCCGAATTCGACTACCTCTTCGATCTTTCCGTGTTAAAAGCAGAGAATCCTCGGACGCACCATGGATCTCTCCTGGATTCGTGATCAAAACCAGAAGGAAGCATCTAATTAAGGAAAAAATAAGCAAGCAGCAATGGAGGTGGACGAGCTAACGTCGTCTTTCGGGGCCGTAACGATGCACGACTCGGGCGCCGTCGCCGCCAGCCGGCAACAGGCCTCTGGACCGATGGCGGTGGACGATCTGACGGCGTTCTTCAGGGCGGTAACGATGCACGACGCGTGCGCCGCCGCCGACATCCATGTGGCACCGGTGGACCACGACGAGCCGGCGGCGGGCGAGGAGGCTTGCACCCTGCGGGTGCGGTTCCCAGACGGGCGGATAACCTGCAAGAGCTTCGGCGCCGGGCGTCCGGTGACGGCGCTGTTCCGGTACTGCCCGTCGGCGCTTGCCGCCGGCTACGACGGGACAGTCGGGACGATGCCGTTCCGGCTGGTGACGCTCGCGGGCGGCGCCACCGAGGAGATACGTCCGGACGAGTCGCCGCTGCGGGATCTCGGGATGCACCACTGCACCGTTCATCTGGTTTTCTGACTTTAGCCCTAGGCGTCGCGCGACGAGATCAATCATCGATGGCGCCTCATCCGCAAGCCTGTAACACGATTGAACAGGTGATCAGCAAGAAGACGTAGTGGTGCTGCCTTGACAAGAAGGTGAACATTAAATCACCGGGGGGAAGGACGTGCTCATCTTGGACCTTGGTGGTGGTACCCAATTCGATGTGTCGCTTGCTGCTCACCATCAAGGAGTAGGGCATGCTTCCTGGAGGTGAAGGCCACCGCCGGTGATCGGCACTCACCTGGGTGGAACCACTTCGTCCAGGAGTTAAGCCGAAGCACAAGTTCAGAGGCATTATGTCAGGATCCTGATTCTCTGAACTTATTCAATTCTGAACAATTCGACACCTGGGAAGAACTAGAACCATAATGGGTGCGAAGAATGGATGGACGCTCAGGATTCTTCCGCGCGAGTGCCGATTAAACGGCTGACATCGTCCGATGGCACCACTGTTTGTTGCCACGCCATTTGCCCCCGTTCTTATGAGTTTTTTACAGTATAATCTGGCCGACAAATTTATGGCGTCGAACTTCATCAGGGGTGATTGTAACAAATATACTATTGTATCAAACCTCACATATACTGTATTGGATAGCAGTCATGGAAGACCAATAATATGAGTTTCACCGACGAACCTTATCAACAGACTGTAATATTAATAATATGATACCTAGGAGTATTTGTTTACAGAATGATATATTAAAATGTCAGAGTTACACTTAATACATATAGTTTCTACAAATTTTAAAATGCTCCCCCGCAAAAAAAAAATACTCATGGAGTCATGATAAACTATATGTTTCATGTTAGCAAAATTTATTTTTTCAGGCTATTGTATCAGTGGTGAAGCCACGTTGAGAGCAGTGTGGTCAATTGACCACACAGGTTTTTGGCAAATCCTTTGTACACAAGTAGAAATCATGTAATTTTTTTTATAAAATTGGTGAAAATACATGTATTTGACATCACAGATTTGAAATGACATCACTGACTTCTGATCCTGGCATGTACCCCTTGCTCAACAAGATTATACGAAAAAGTCCACGATATTTAAGTTATGCTTCGATCCCTCTGCGATAATCTATTCTATATCTATATCTATTCTATACCTAATATTAAAGGACGGAAGATTTCATAGTTCTCCATAAGTCATCTGTTTATATCCGTTAATTTTGTGTAAACCTCAAAAATTTGAGGGTTGAGATTTAAAAATAGATCTACACACATGTAATCTATGTCTATGATTTTTTTTATTACAAGGTATCTACCTGTACTTGGGCACACAAAAGAAATCCAAAAACTAATGCTAAGGAAATAAAACGTCGTCTCCAAATCAGGTCGATGCCTCCAGATTGCTGTTTGTTTACATATATATCATGTATCGCAAGAAATCCAACCAGCATGGACAAGTGGTGTCGTGATCGTCCAATCACTGTTGGCCCCCCAAATCATTGGCTCCGACGACGGCGACTGTCGGGGTGGACTGCTTTCCCGCCTTACCGCCGCCCATCGGCAGCGGCCCGACCTCTGCCGTCTCGTCGGTCTTACCACACCTCACCTGGAGTCAACCTCCCCGGGGTGTCCTTCGCCGCGGTAGCGCGCGCATCATGGGAGTAGTCGAGGAAATAAGTAGGCCCTTGTCATCGCCGTCAGCCCAAAGGTGGTCCTAGAAAGAAGAGGCGGTCGTCGAGATCTACGAGCAGGACAGCCTGGCATTGATGGGAGGCGAGGGCAAGGTGACTGGCAGTGGATCATGGCTAAGTCGATGGCACGGAGCAGGAGAGGGAGAGCACCGCGGCGGGAAGGGGGAGGTGGAGGACGTAGAGGAAGGGAGATGAGGGGTGGAGGAGGAGCAAGACAGTAAGGATGACATCATGGACCTGACGTTCAAATCACTTGGGCACATCGCATAGCTGATGTCTGATCTCGCCACTGAGGTCGCCACTGACGGATGCTATGTGCGCATTGCCTTTCGCGGCGAGGTGGAAGGCGCCGGCACCATGCCTATGAAGATAAAGCAGAGGGAGAAGGAGATAAGAGGGGCAGACGACCTAGAGCGGCGGCAACGGCGCTCGCCTTGGCTGCAGCCTCATGTATATCGCCATCTATGCAGCACGGAAGCAAGAAAGCTCCGCTGAATGAACCTGATGCGTACAAGTATACTAGCAAGGAAGCACACATGTACGAATGCAGGTATGCATCAATTGATGTTGACCGCCTATAGTTCGACCTCCCAAGAATTGTATCCCCTAATATACGTAGTGTTTCATGCTTGTGTAATGGTGTACTAAATTATTATAATGACGCATGACGGAGGGTTCATTGTCAGGTGATTTGATCAGGTATATTATCTGATAGAGCTTATTATTTTATTTCGTAATCCTGTCTGTGTTGTCCTATTTAAGGTATTTTCTTTTCAGAGATTTTCCCTTTCAGATTTAGTTTTGATAGATAATTGTCTTTCTGTGAAGATCCTTTAGTTGATATGATCAGCGGTCAAACTGTTTGAGTTTCAAAATCATTTGAATATTTCAATCATAGGGTTGCATATAGACAACTATATTTTGACATTTTGTTGATGCAGAACTTGGATGTAATTGATATCTTCACGATATTAATATGTTCCCTATTACTCTTTATAATTCATTTTTTTCAGGGGATGACACATGCACGAGATGCATATGAGATGATGGTGATGTCCGCCATTATTACAAGTAATTATGACCATGTGTAGCGAGAGGTCGTTACTGCCCAGGAGGAGCGACGACACGAACGGGTCTTGGACTAGAGGGCAAGAGTGTGGGATGGTGCATGCACTAAGTTGGTGGAGAGAGAGGCTTGCGAAAGCGACGTGTTAAAAGTATTATGACCAAGATCAGCGCCTTGAGAACCATCGGCAATGATAGCGGACAGAGTGACAATATGAATGGGTCACTTGTAGCATGCAGGGATTTGCTTTTCCCGTTGCACCGCACGGGCATATTTCTTAGTGGACTATTATTTTTGAATGTGGAGTTGTAACGGTCGGTAAGAAAGAGGTATGATGGTAAATGTTGCCCTCCGCAGAGCTGCATTGCTAGATACTCCCTCCGTCCCATAATATAAGAGTATTTTTTACACTACACTAGTGTCAACAACGTTTTTATATTATGTGACAGAGGGAGTAAAACATAAGGGTTCTGAGGGCATTTAAAATGGTTGGATCAAATGGCAAAAAGAAAATGATAAAGACACCTTGCCGACAAGCACACTAGAGTGTCCGTTAGTGCTACATGGGAAAGATATTGATAAATACGATGAAAGGGAGTAAAGTTGTGAATTGGTGTTTTCACTTTAAATACCCTTAGAGAAGGAATTGGTTGTTCTTCTACAATAATGATTTTTGTTTTCAAGTTACCTTTTCTATGTGCACTCTCTTTCATAATATCAATTTTTAACTATGTATGTTTCCTCTTCCGTGAGCACAATGCACAACAGATCAAATATAACACCCAAGAATATATTTATATTAAACATAAAATTAAATTCATATTACATCATTGCTAAGAAAATCGTTCCTCATACTTTTGTTCAAACACAAACACTGTTTTAATTTGACGTCGAAAAAAGGTTTCTTCATAGTACATTGTTTTTTCATTGGCCTCGAGGTGGCCATTCTTTTTTCTTCCTGTCTTTGAGTCTTCTCACTCCATGGCAAGATAACAAAAGGCTCACATATACACGACTTCATTTTTCTCAGTTCGATGTCTACCTACACAGAAGTGTGTTGCAAAATGTGTCGCATTGAACGCCTTAATAGATATTTCTTCACGGGTAGCCAATTATTCTATATTTGATGTATTTTTTGTTTATCTATTAAATGAAGCAAAAATTCACCATTATATTTTGAATAAGTGTAATTTGACATATTTAGTATTTATGCATGACATAGTGTATCAACTGTACTTATATTTATAGATACTTTTTGACAACTCTATGATATGTAACAAACTACACAAAAATGTTTACGAAATTGAATTATTATTAAAAGTTATGAAGACACAGTAAACATTTAGCAACATGAATTAATGCATAACAATTTACTCCTAACACTGTAATTAATAGAGTTGTTTCCTCCAACTTACATAACGAAAATCTGAGAAGTTTTCTCTAAATTTACCAATTCAGTAATACGAATACATTGATCAGCGTATGCTCTCAACTCAGCAATATCCGACTTTAACGATTGGGTTAAATTTTACTTTGTGTAATTGCATTGTTCATTGAAGTGGAACTAATATTATTATTTATACTAAACATTTGTACCTTTAACAAATATTTTTTGTAAAATCATTACCATAGGAAATTAATGTAAGGTGTTAGAAATTTACATTAGTTTCTTTCGGTGCATTATAACTTAAAAATAATTAAAATGAAATCCACCTAAATGCTAGAAAAAAATGGTAAATTACAGTCTTGAATTAATTTGTGATATTTGAATATGTTGTATATATGTATGTGTGTGCATATTTAAATAACTTGGTAGGGATATCTAAATTTATTGCATCAGAAATATCTTGCAAGTTATTGCTAGTTACTATTAGATATAAACAAATGGAAACATGAAGAGTGCATGGGGTGTATACGAGACGATCACTGGATCATCAACATAGTGCTTAATCCATTTTTTTCGTGGTAAATGGGTTGTACATATTGCAATGGGTTCAATAATATGTTTATTAGATGTGTCTACTTTTTACCTGGTTATGAAATACAAAGCAACCAAAAAAAACTAGTTGCCTTCGATAGGATCATCTTATACCTAAATGTGCACACTACTGGTTTCTGGTGTTGGTATTTATTCTATGAATTATATTGGTGCCAATGATGAACCGCTCAAGAACAACCGCCCTCCCACTCGGTTTGCTACCTAGCTACATAGGCGTATTGCGAACTGGATCTTAATGTACATCCAGGTTGGCATTTACCCTAGGGTGCTTTTAGAATTTTGTGTACAACTGGTAATTATGGTGCACATTTGTGGATTGTATATTGGATGTACTTGTTGTGTGATTTTCACTACATTTGCACTTTTCACTCTTCACAAGAGTGCAAAAGCACCATTCTGTTTTGAATTAGTACCATTCTCCATATTTACTGTTCGGTGTGGTCTATGAAGTGGACATAGATTTTCGAGATCCTTGTTGTGTCTATTGCTTCTGTGTATTGTGGACTATTTAGAAGGTTATACATCTGAAATTCTAGTCCCACCAAAATGTTTGAGTGCCTAAAACAGAGCACAATTGTTGTTATGTGATTGGACTACCCTATGAAATGAGTTCTATGTCTCCAAACAATATCTATATAATATATTTATGAAAGTAAAATTAATTACTGGTGCCAGAGCTCTCCACAACATGTAGCAGCATGAGAGGTTGCACCTATAGCCAAAAGGTGGTGGGTGGTGGGCCATCGAAACTTGTTGTGTTTGGTTTTTTCATACTATATGCCACTCCTCAAAATTTCTCTCTTTGTTGAAATTAGAATTTGATAAGTTTGAAATTTTGAAAATCCAAACTTTTTTTTGAAATGGAGGCAAAAGATTTGCATCATCGATTAATTAAGCAGAAGAGAATTTCCCAGTTAATTAACGGAAAACCGGGCGAAAACCTATACAGACCAACCACACTTAGACTACTCTCAAAGCATGCAACCTGACAACCAAACCCAACATCTAATGACCACTAATACATCGCAAAGACACCCAATAACGATAGTAACTTAGCCGAAGACCGCGGGCACCACCAAATCAACGAAGAAAAGCTAGGCCATAAGGATAACCCAAGATACTGATAACCATCCATCAAGCAGACACCTTTTGTGTGGCGCCGCTCTTCTTTTCTTTGCTCCTGAGAGCCTCCTCCACAATCGCCTTGCCAGATCCTGAGCTCACTCTCTCCAAACGTTTGAGCAAGCTATGAAGCTCTATTTGGAAGAAAATCCAAAACTTGAAAGATTTAAAATGTGAAGTTTTAATTATTTGAATGTCTAAAAATTTCTAAACTTTCAAAGAGTTAAAAGCTTTAATAAAACAAAATATCAATATTTTAAAGTTTTTGAAATTAGAAATGTTTAATATTCCAAAAGTTAGGGCCGATTTCCCCCCTTACTGTTGTAAGTTATTTCTAAAGTTTGTAACACAGTATAGATGCAGATGCGCACACATATGCACATTCACTCACCCCTATGGACACACGCACGCACATCATACACCTGTGAACAGCTCCAAGAGACTGAGCCGGCATATCATCTTACGATTGACGGAGTCGCCACAGACGCCTTCGTTGTCGACCGTAACGTCTCCTCCAGTGGATGCAAAATTAAATCCAGAAAATGCGACCACCAGTGTCAAGTCTAGGACATAAACTGTGATGGGCTGGGAAGACCGGTGTCCTCCTAACAATCCAACCACAGATTGGTCTACGAATTTTTGAAATTTTGAAATTCAAAAACATGAAGGTTTTTAAAATGTGAAGTTTTAATTATTTGAATGTTTAAAAATGCCCAAACTTTCAAAAAGTTAAAAGCTTCAAAAAGAACTAGCAAAAAGGCTCGTGCAACGGGAAAAAATCATCTCATATCTCTAGCTGGGTCAGTTAGACAAACTGTGCATGACTGGTTGGCACGTTATGAGATGGAACCCTCCCATCAGCTTTTTTTTGCCAGCTCTCTGGACCTGGGCCACTGTGCGCCGTCAGGTGGGCTTCCTCCGTTGGGCCAAAACGGGTGGCCGGTAACGAAACCAAATAGCGTACCTGAAATTAATTGAAACGGGACGAAACCAAGAATATCACCTCTCTTTAATAGTAGGTATAGATATAGATATAAAAAATATCATTATTCTTGGAAGTTTTTGAAATTAGGAATATTTGACACATGTGTGCCTGGGCACAAATGCGGAATATCAAACCCAGGCACGTATCGGTCCGAGCGGGCAGACCCAGGCACACATGCGGAATTGCGAGTAGCACGTACGTCGCTACCCCTTCAAGTCCCGCACGTGGCGTCCCGCTAGAAGCGACTGGTGTCCTCTGTCTACGGCGTAGCACGCAGTGGTCAACTTGAGTTAGTTGCAAGGCACTACCACATTTCGGCACGTGGCACGTCGTAACGAATCAGTACCATTAGTCACTTTTTTTTGCCATGCAGTGCCAACTCTAAGCCTAAATGTTGCAAAACGGTCTGACAGCCGTATAAGCGCGTATTGACCACGTATCTGACCTACCGGCCCTACGTGTCTGCTGCCACAGTGGCTTACCCGCGCGCACCCACTCGGTAACTCTCGCACCCGTCTCGGTCGCTCCATGTAGCCAGGTCCGGTCGAACCCAACCGGAGCAAGCCGCACTCTGTCCCTCTCCTCGTCTCATCGCCCTCGTCTCTCCAGCCGCCGCCGCCGCTCGCCGCGCAGACCGCCGCGTCCGCCACCGCTGCCGCGCCATGGTCTTCGAGGATGAGAGCAGCGACGACTTGTCCGGCCTGCAGTTCTCCGCCTCCGACGACGGGATGCATTATCAGGCCAGTGGTAGAGCTAGGGTTAGGGTTAGGTGATTTGGGGATTTGGGGATTTGATGATCTGGTTTTCTGATTTGAGGATTTGCTCCCATTAGATTCCTGCTAGCATTGAAGACCAAGACTACAATGGCTTGGAGAAGGCACCAGAGGGGCTCTGCGTGGAGCATCAGCTGCCAACTGAGCGCCGTGTTGCTTTTGAATCATTTGAGACGGGCAGGAGGTTTCTAGTTTGTGCTCAGCCTGTAAGATTGATGCTCTCTCTCTCTCTCTCTATGTTCACTGTAATATAGTTACTAGTACTGATGATGAAGCACATTGTTTACCACTTAGTAGTTTTGATGCTTCTAGTACTGATGCTCACTGCAATAGCTTAGTTGGCTATGTTCACTGTAATATATTTATGGTTTGGTTATTTATTAGTAGTTCTGATGATTATGGTTTTGATGCTTATGTTCACTGTAATATGTATATGGGCAGCAACTTAGTTGGCTATGTTCACTAGTACTGATGATGAAGCAAATTGTTAGTTGATTGAGGCAGTGTAGTTGCTAATTTTTAATTGAGGTAGTATAGGTTGCAGTTGAAGTAGCATTGTTTAGTTGGCCACATGTATAGGTTGTAGTTCTGCAGTTGTTAGTTCATTTTTAAAAAAAGCCCTTTCATAATGGTAATTCTTCAGAGAGTAACAATATAAGTGTTTGCTATATTGCAGGAAGCTGTAAATTGTGGTTTCCTTGCTTGGGTTGACCCAGAGTGGCCTCCCACAATGCAAAATGCATTGTTGAAGCTTTGGGAAATGTTTGAAGACAGCAGGACTGCTAGGAGGAAGGATAACCTGGAAAGTTCACTTACTATCCACCACCTTAAAGAAGAGAAAAGGAATCTGGATGCCAACTATGACAAACTAGTTGAAGATGTCCATCAACTTCTCAGTGTCCAGGAGGACAGGGTGTTGGATTTCAGCTCTCTGCAAGCTAAGGAGAAGAGAGATGAGAGAGCCAGTGCATCAGTTGTGGCTGCCATGAAGAATGAGATGGAGAAGAAAGAGGTAGACAACTTCAAGCTGAAAGAGAAGTACAAAGTGCTGATGAACCTGATAGAAGCTCAAGGCACTGTCATTAGGAACATGAAGATGAATCATTTGAAAGAGAAGGAAAAGCTAGCTGAAGGCAACAACAATTTAAAGATTCAGGTTGATGAGCTCACCAAGTCTTTGGAAAAAGTCACAGAAGAGAATGTGCTGCTGAACCTTCACATGTATGATCTCAAGAGGGGACATAAGAATTTGATAAAACGCAGGGATGAGGTAAAGCTCCAGCTTGCTGTTCAGTTGAAGTCACTGGAGAAGAGCAAAGAGAAGTTGAAGTTGATCCATGACATCTTGAAGGAATGAGGTAGAAGAAGATGATCTGGGTAGATGAAACAGAGCATACCTATCATAATACTTTGCTAATCTTTTGTGAAGGGTGATTTAGTTAAGTGTAATGTATGGATGTAGTAGTTGTGAACAATGTTGAACTCCACTATGCTACGGTCTTTAGGTACTGTTGTAAGAATCTAGTAATATGGCTGTAAGAATCTATGGTTATGTTGAACTCCAGTATGCTATGTTATTTAGCTAATGCTCAAGTTATATCTCCTCTTGAACCTCGGATGAAATATTTAGCTAATGCTCAAGTTAGATGTCTCAAGTTCTACCTATAAACTAACGAATCCCTGGCCAAATCAAACATTAGAGCAAAAAAACGCTGACGTGGCCATCGTCAACAGGGATTGCCCTGAGTGGTGGCCTTGGTTATTAAAGCAATGCGCGGGGGCGAACAGGAAACAGTTTGTGCATTTGGGGGAAAAACTAGGGTTAGGCGACGGCGGAGGCTATATCGCAGGCGGCGGCGGCGTCCAAGTCAATGTCAATGTCGTGGTCTTCGGGTCGTTCTCAGGCTCCCAGCTTCCGCCGAGCCTCTGGAAGGAGAGGGGACGAATCGAGGTCGCCGGTGCCCTACCGTGAGAGCCCGATGGCGTATGAGTCGGAGAAGCTCTGCTAGTGCAGGCCGCGTAGGAAGGCGCCGAGATGGATCTCATGGAGCCGTCAGAACCCAAGCAGGAGGTACTACGCCTGCGTGGATACCATGGTAAGTTTCATTTTTGTTCTACTTTTCTGTTCATTAGATCTTCTCCCTTCTCAAACCCTCATTTCTGTTGGTACAGCATGGTGGTTGTGGCTTCCTTGAATGGCATGATGATCCTTTGCCAAAGTTTTTGAGTGATTTGATTGGAGATTTGCGAGATGAAGTGCGTAGGTTGAGAGGTGAATCAAGTGTTGTTGTTTTTGAAGATGACAGTGCAGTTGTGGCTCTGCCTGAAGCTCAAAGAGGAAGAGAGGTGGTGGCTTTGGAAGAACAGCTCAAGGAGAAAAATGCAGAGATAGATGCACTGAAGGACAAATATCACAATGTTGTCTTTCTTTTTCTTGTCTTTGTGGTAGGTTTAGTGTCAGCCAAGATGCTGCTGCGGTAAGCCTGTTTAGTACTGAAGATGCAAGTTAGTGTCAGGTGTTGCAATTTAGTGTCAGGTTAGATCCTACTGTGTTGTTGATCCTACTGTTGTTAAGTTAGTGTCAGGTGTTGCAAGTTAGTGCCACTACTGTTGTTGATCCTAGTAATGTGTCAGGTGTCTTTGTAAAAAAGATTTGGTGTAATCAAGTATGTGACCATTGTGGCATTATCATCCAGTTTGTGCATGGTTTCTTGACACATGTGCATTGAGTTGTTTCACAAAAGCCAAATGAACAAATATCTTGACACAAGTGCCAAATGAGCATTGAGTTGTTTCACAAATGCCAAATGAACAACACAAAAAGCCTTGAGTTGTTCACAAGTGCCAAATGGCCAAATATTTCAGATATTGCAGGCCTAATATGTTCACAGGAGTATCATAGGTCCACAAATGACCAGAAAATACATGGTTTGTAGCATGAATAACTTAGTTCACATCAGACTCAACTTAGTAATCCATTAGGACATCCATCAGTTTTGTAGCACAAATAACTTAGTTCACATCTTCTCTCACTCAAGTAGCAACATTCTCTCACTCAAGTGTTACCACTGGCAGTAAAGAATGACATCAAGCGAGTATAATTCCCTGGGACACTTGAAGGTGCACCAGAAGTAGAAGGACCAGAAGATGAAGCTCCTGCAGCAAATCTTGGGGCAGTGAAAGGCCTTGCAAATCTTGCACTTGCACTAGCTGACACTCTAGCATATCTTGAAGTAGATCTTGCAGTAGCAGATCTTGCAGTAGCAGATCTTGCACTAGCAGATCTTGCAGAGGCAGTTCTTGCAGAAGCAGTTCTTGCAGAAGCAGTTGTTGCAGAAGCAGACCTTGCTGGTGGCTGTTGTGATCCTGATGGAGTATCTTCATTCCTTGATCTTGCAGGTGCCTTGCAAACATTTACAAGGAAACATGCTTGTTAGTCACAAAGGTTTAGCAAAAAAAACATAGAAGGAAAGAAGACCAATTAGCAAGTAAAATTCACAAGGGTTTACCACATGCTTGTTTTTCCTCAAAGCCAACTCTGGTCTCAACTATTGCTTGCAGTTGGTGTACCTATGGCCTTGGAGCCCACAGTTGCTGCATGTTATAGTGGCCATTCTTGAACTGTCCTTTGGTTTTGGAACCTCAAATCTGCCCTTTATTCTCTTCTCTTTCCTTTTCCCCTTCTTCACATGAAATTTGGGTGGCTCTATGTCTGGTCCACTTGTCCTTGTCCAATCATGTTCACCAGGAACTGGATATATCATTGGTTCATATGCAGCAGGTAAAAAGGTTTTTTGAAGAAACTGCAGACATAGTCCTCTGGAAATCTTTTTGCCTTGTTAATTGCTGATATTGCATGGTTGCATGGTGTGCCACCCAGGTCCCACTTTCTGCAGCCACATGTATAAGCTTCCAAGTTTACAGCATGTGTTTGCTGCCCACTGGTCACTTGCCAAAGATTTACACCAGCTTGAATAGGTTTGCAGAATCTGTCCCTTTCCTTTTCCTCCTCAAGCTTCTCAGCATAATGTGGTGTGATCTCCCACAGAGATTCCTTTCCTTTCTCTCTGTTTCTATGCCACCTCACCATCTGCTTGTCCTTAATACCATCAATAATGGTCCTAATAGGTTTTTTCCTAAAATCTAGGATGTACTTGTTGAACACCTCAGACAGGTTGTTAACAACCAAGTCTGTCTTGCAGTTAGTGGCAAAAGCATGCCTAGCCCATGTGTGCTTAGGTATTCCACTTAGCCACTTCCAATCTTCCTCACTCTCATTTTTCAAGTCATTCATGGCAATGTTAAACTTCTGCTGGTTATAAGCATAGCTGGCATTATCCATGCATTTCTTAAGATCTTTCCCCCTAAACCCAGCATTCTGGAAATTTGCATAGCGGTGTCTAAGGCAAAATCTTTGATGACAGTTTGGAAAAACTTGGTTTATTGCATTTAGTAGCCCCTGTTCACATAGCATGCTAGACTTAGCTGCTGTACTACTACATCTAGAACATAACATGCTAATCCAGAAGAACATAAAAGCAAGAACATAACAGAAAGATGCATGGATGCCTTCTGTCTATCAGACATGATAGTATAAGGCCCAAATTTCCAACTTCTCCTCCTAGACATATCTTCAATTGGTGTAGAAACCAACACCAGTTAGTTGTGTCCTCTTGTCCAACAACAACAAATGCAAGTGGGAAAATATTATTATTCCCATCTCTTCCAGTGGCAGCTAGGATTTGAGCACCAGTGGTGAGCTTAATAAAGCATCCATCAACACCTGTTGTTGCAACCAGAGAACAATTTAAACTTCTAAAAAGCATTACTAAACTATATATTTAAGTATAAATAACTATAAAGAACCACTACATCAATTGAGAAAGAACTATAAAGCATTACTAACCAATGAATGCTCTGCATGCATTGAGAAATCCCTCCCTTGCTCCATTTATGCAGAAGAACATAGCATAAAACCTTGGTCCTGGATGTGGTATTTTTGTAGTTGGTCTTGGAGTAACTGTTGCAACTAAAACTCTACTACCAGGGTTTGTATCCATGATGGTATGAGCATAATCCCTTAGCCTGGGATATTGCTTCTTGTGCTCTCCTAGCACAGCTTCCACAGCTAGGTTTTTGGCCCTATAGGCCATGTGCCTTGGCACATCAACACCATACTTCTCATTGCAGTTGTCAATCAGAGTGTGTATGCTGATGGTTGGATCATACCTGAACAATGACTCATAGGTCTTTGCAAGCCACTTGGCACTAATCCTAGATGTCTCAGTGCTGCTAGGGCAAGTGTGCTCCAGCCTTATTTTCTTAATAGCAAAAGTCTTCTCCCCTTTGATAACTGCAGCAACTATGCAAAACTGGCAGTGCTCTTGCTTACAACAGGCAATGATCCTTTGGTCTGAATTTCTGTGATATCTGAAGTCTCTGGCCTGTGTGATGTGCAAGCTCAACAAAGCATCTCTGAATTGCTGTTGATTCTTGAAGCACATGTACAGACATAACTACTGATGTGGTTGCTCAAGTTTGTCATTGTACCAGATCCTTCGTTTCCTTTTCTTAGCCCTACTCTTCATCCCTTTAGGTAGAACAAATGACAGTGGCTCATGTCCATCATCTTCATCCTCAAACAGCAACCCATCATCTTCTTCATCTGATGAAGGAATGAAATCAGGTTGCACCTCCTCCAATACACTTGAATGTGTCCTAGTAGTAGGGCCTCTCCTAACTACCAGCTTCTTCCTCTTCTTTGCAGGTTTTTGCATTGGTGCCTCTTCTGTTGCAAAAACATTGACCTCATCATCCTTCTCCTGCTCCTCCTCCTCCTCCTCCTCCATCTCAAACAAGTCCTCAACCTCAGTGTCACCCTCATAATGTAATTGTTCCTCTTCTGAATCATCATCTGAATCTTCATCTGAATCTTCATCTTCAACTTCTTGCTCTGCTAGTTTATTCCCCTCAATTATCTCTGTGTCTTCAATTATCCTGTACTTCTCCATGTAGAAAGGATTGTTATCATTGTCATATGCAGCAGCTTCAGAGTCATCACTGTTATTATGTCCCTCCTCTAGCACTGCCTCTTCCTCCATTACAGCTTTGAGCTTCTCCTTACTGAAATTTCTGCTCTCTTGTGTGCACTGACTATGAAAAACAACACCTTGTTGATCAACAGCAAGAACTGCAGGCTCACTGAGATCATACACAACAGGTGGTCTATACAATATAGTTGCTAAATTTTCTTCTCTCCTCTGACAGACATTGCTGTAGTTTGGTCTCACTAAATCTTCTTCTATCTGACATACAAAAGGTGATGTTGTCCTCACTAGAAAATTCAGAACTAAACTATGCTCATATTCCTTCTTAAGTTGCTGCAGTTTGATGTTTGTGTCAATTAACTCTAACCCTTGCTCTCTTTCCTCTCCTCTGCCTAAATTTTTCATGTGGTACAGTTCATCAGAGAAGGAACAACCTTGTGTGTGCATGAGTGCATATAAGTTCAGAAATGTCACATCTAAGCTGCATATCTTCCTATCCAGATTGTGTTGTGCATCGAAATGAATCCGAACATCCCAAACAGCATCATCTAAACTACAATTGACAGCACAAATTTAGACTGTCATGAGCAACACTAACCCTAACCCCTTGTTTTGCAATATACAGAAAGAAGCAGAGAAGAGAACGACTTACAACACGCCGCCAGCAACTCCACTGGTCCACTGATGGCTACTGCTAGGGTGGGCCACCCATATCTCTGCCAGCTTCAGCCTGTCCTCCATGGAAAGTGCGGCCTCCTCCTCCCAATCCTCGTTTGCGCTGGAGTAGTATGAACTGGAGCCGTCGACGTCGTCCAGACCTAAGTGGTGGGGCCGAGGCCAGGAAGGTCTCCGTACCAGCCCGCGGCGTCGGCGCCGCCGGGAGTCGCCGCCGCCATCGCCTGAGAGGGGAGAGGGAGACGAGGGAGAGGGGAGAGGGAAACTAGGGTTCGTCCGGTCCGATTCGACCCGACCCAGCTACTTGGTGCGACCGACCCGGGCTGGATCGAGTGACCGAGCGGGTGCGAGCAGGTGCGCGCGGGTAACCGTGGCACCTGATAAGTGGGCCCGGTCGGTCAGATACGTGGTCAATACGAGCTTATACGGCTGTCAGACCGTTTTGCAACACTTAGGCTTAGAGTTGGCACTGCATGGCAAAAAAAAAAGACTAGTGGTACTGATTCGTCACAACGTGCCGAAGTGCGGTAGTGCTTTGCAATTAACTCGGTCAATTTGGTTGGTGACATGAGAGATGATCCGACCGTGACATCGTGTCTTCGTGTGGGCCGACGTTGTAGCCAGCGCGCGGTGGTCGCGGTGACCTGCCAGCTCGTATAGGGAGTGACGGTCATCGCGGTGCGGACGGGCAGCCAGTAGAGTCGAGCCACCGTCCCACGCACGCACGCAGCGGCGGTGCATGGAGGCGTTTGCGCCCCGTCTGCATTTGCGCGGGCGGCGCGAGGGCACGTGCCGCCGGCTCGCTGGCGACCGAATGAGCGGCGGGTCGCAGCCGCTTCGTGCAGTGTAGTGTGGGTGGAACCGAGCTCGACCAAAGGGGAGTGTGGTGTCAACGGGCGTCACGCGCGCCCCACGTGCGCGGCTGGTTTGCGCATGGCGACACCGTCACGTCCTGGATCCGTGCCGAGAGATCCAGTTCGTACGTGCTACTCGGCAATTCAGCGTGTGTGCCTGGGTTTGCTCGGGCCGACACGGTCAAGCTCATGTCATGAGAGTGACCGACCATGGCAAGGTACGTCGCGGTCGCGTGTGCCCGTCCATGCCCCAATCCGCCGGTGCCACCCGTCGCCGCCGTCACAACCCGTTCAAGGCACCCATGCAGCCTGGTACGTGGAGCCCCGCTCTAGCAACTCGTGTCTCGGCGAAAGAGCGGGGGCATAATCAACCGGATAGGCGGACACGTAGTGGATTGGGTTGGTGACAGAAGACGATCCGGTCGTGTCGCTCGGCGGGGCCACGTCGTAGGCGGCGCGCGCGTGGTGATCGCCGTGGTTGTGGACGAGGCCGTCATCGTTCATCATCGCGGCATGGGCAAACGCGCGGCCGGCCAGTCGAGCGATCGAGTCGCCGTCCCACGCAGCTACGGACGAGCCTAGCGCGGTGCCGTGAACACGTTTGCGCGGGCAGCGCGAGGAGTGTGGTGTTGGAATAATTGTAGAGATAGAATTGTATAGAGAGAGAACTCCTTCCTGTTTAAACTTGTATCTCTTCTTCTTCTTCTGTTTAATCGAGACCTTCTCTAATCGATCTATTGATCGGTTTCTTCTTGTAAGCCACGGCATTGGCCATATAAATATAAGTGCGGCCCGAGCAAAGGGTTTAACGCTTCCCAATAATCTTATATGGTAATCAGAGCGACTTCTTCCTAAAGATCGAAAGGAGATCGCATCTAGCCAAGCCGTTCTTCAACCTATCGCCATGACTACCGCTTCCACCACCTCCAGCACCATGAGTGCCCTCGCCACGTCCCTTGCATCCCACTCCACCTTCGCCCCTTCCTCCTCGTCCACCCCATCCTTTGCCACGTCCCTCGGATCACCCCCCCCCCCCAAGAGAAGCTGATGAGGAACAACTACCTCATGTGGAAGGCCATCGTGCTGCCCCAAATTAAGGGCGCATAGATGGGCCACCACCTTGATCCGTCGAGCCAGGCGCTACCGGAAACCCTCACCATCACCAAGGATGGGAAGGAGGAGCAGATCGCCAACTTTGCCCGTGTTCTCTGGTATGCACAACAGCAGTAGGTTCAGGGCTTTCTAATGGGTTCTCTGTCTCGCGAGATTCTTGCACAGGTGGTTACTTTGCAGACACCGGCGGAGGTTTGGGCGGCGATCGAAGCCATGTTTGCTGCTCAGACCGAAGCGCAAGCGATCAACACGCGGATGGAACTCACAAACCTCAAGAAGGGAAACATGTCTATGGCACAATACTTAGCCAAGATCAAGATGCTCATGGATGAGATCGCCTGCACCGGAGCCCCCATGTCCAGAGGCGAGATCGTCTCTCAAGTTCTGGCCGGCCTCGACCTCGACTACAACCCGGTCGTGTTGGCTCTTGCTGCATGGGTTGAACCCGTGTCTGTACAGGAGCTGTACACCCAGCTTCTCAGCTTTGACGCACAGCTCAATATCCTCCATGGGATGAATGTGCGCCATTCTTCAGCTAATGCCGCCTCGCGTGGCCGCGGTACTGGCCGTGGGCGCGATCACCAGGGGAGGAACCGCGGCGGCGGTGGGCACGGCCGCGGCAACGGCTTAGGTGCACGACCAGGCAGGAGCAGCTACACCAACACAAACGCTCCTACCCGTTCTGGAGGGGGTGGCTTCAACAACAATCACACCTCTTCTGGTCCTTCCTCAAGCAACCGTCTTTGGTGCCAATTGTGCAAGAAACCGGGCCATGAGGTCATGGACTGTTGGCATCGTTATGATGAAGACCTTGTTCCTGATGCTCCTCATGTCGCCGCTGCAATCAGAGAGCAAGGAGGAGATGGCACGGTCTGGTACGCCGACTCGGGGGCCACTGATCATGTCACCAACGAGCTTGAAAAACTCTCCATGAGGGAGAGATACTTCGGCAACGATCAAATTCACACCGCAAGCGGTGGAGGTATGGATATTTGTCACATTGGTCAAGCATCTATTAATTCCCCTGCTCTTAAACGTGATCTTGTTCTAAAAGATGTCCTTTATGTTCCACAAGCCGACAAAAACCTTGCATCTATGTCTCGTTTATCTGCCGATAATAATGTCTTTTTTGAAACTCATCCAACATATTTTTTCATCAAGGATCGGGCAACGAGGGAGCTCATTCACCACGGTAGATGCATTGGAGGCTTGTATCCCATCACATCCGGAGCACTTAGTAGAAAGCGTCGTCATCAAGTCTATTCCGTCATCAAGCCCTCCTTGGCAAGTTGGCATCAAAGATTAGGACATCCTTCTTCGGTCATAGTCAAGCAAGTAGTGAATAAAGGCAATCTTCCATTGTCATCTAGTCAAAATATTGAGTCTGTTTGTGATGCTTGTGAGTGTGCAAAGAGTCACCAACTCCCTTATCGTAAGTCAAATAGTGTGTCTCGTGCTCCATTGGAACTTATTTTTAGTGATGCATGGGGTCATGCAATAGATTCTTTTGGAAGAAAAATAATATTATGTTAGTTTTATTGATGACTTTAGCAAGGTCACTTGGATATATTTGCTTAAGTTTAAATCTGAAGTTCTTTCTATCTTCCAAGCATTTCAGAAACTTGTTGAGCGTCAGTTTAACATAAAGATTATTGCAGTCCAAAGTGACTGGGGAGGAGAGTATGAGAAACTCAACTCTTTCTTTCGTGACATTGGTATTAGTCATCATGTCTCTTGCCCTCATGCTCATCAGCTGAATGGCTCCGCCGAGCGTAAACATCGCCACATTGTCAAAGTAGGTCTATCCCTTCTAGCTCATGCATCCATGCCCTTAAAATATTGGGATGAAGCCTTTATTGCTGCCACTTATCTTACAAACCGTCTTCCCAGCAAAGTGACTGGACATATTACTCCCTTGGAAAAATTGTTTCATCAAAAACCAGACTATAATTCTTTGAAAATTTTGGGGTGTGCTTGTTACCCTAATCTTCGTCCATATAATCATCACAAACTTGAGTTTCGTTCTACTCAATGTGTGTTTCTCGGTTATAGTAACCTTCACAAAGGATACAAGTGTCTTGAAATTTCTACTGGACGAATCTATATTTCTCGTGATGTTATATTTGATGAAACAATATTTCCTTTTCAAAAACTTCATCCAAATGCCGGAGCTCTACTTCGTGCAGAAATTGCACTTCTTCCGGAGTATATGTCTAGTCCAGATCACGGGGGTGAGTTAAATAGTGTTGATCATGTGACTAATCCTAAAAAAACAAGATTTTGATGATAAAAGTGCAGCTTCAGGGCATGATTTCATGCAAAGGGATGCAGCCAAAGTTGTCACGGGATCCCAGGTGGATTTGGGCAGCAACAGAACAGGATCTGAGGAAAATTCTCGCGTCAGATTGTCAGGCGCGCGATCCCAGGCGATTCCCTCTGTGTCGCATGCGCCAGCCGCCGACAGCCCAGGCAGCGTGGGCCCTTCTAGCCGAGCCAGCACGGGCCAGTGCGGCTCCCCGAGCGCCACGCGCGCGGCTGATGGGCTGGTGGCCGACCAGGCGACAGGCGCGGGCCCCAGCACCAATGTCTCGCCCCACGCGTCTGAGGAGACAACCAGCAAGGGCGACACGCGGAGCGGTTCCACTGGAGCGCTGATCGCGAGGGAGATCCCCTGTCGCCTCGGATCTGGAGCAATCTGGTGCAGCGGATCCAGATCGGTCTGGTATAGCGGATCCGGCCGGATCTTCTATGGTTGCGAATTCTGCTGAGGATTCTGATGCGCCAGGTATTCCACTTCGACAGACGAGATCTCGGTCCGGTATTGTTAAGAAGAAGGAATACACCGACGGCACTATAAGGTATGATAAAATTAAACGTGCCTTTCTCAGTAGTATGGGTGAACCAACTCATTTGCATGATGCACTTGCTAGTAAGGAATGGAAAAAGGCCATGGATGTTGAATATGAAGCACTTATGAAAAACAAAACTTGGCGTCTAGTACCACCAACAAAGGGCATAAATGTCATAGGTTGCAAGTGGGTATACAAAATTAAGAGAAAATCTGATGGAAGCATAGACAGATATAAGGCAAGGTTAGTTGCAAAAGGTTTCAAGCAGAGATTTGGTATTGATTATGATGATACTTTTAGTCCTGTTGTTAAAGCAGCTACTATCCGACTTGTGCTATCTGTTGCGGTTTCCAAGGGTTGGAGATTAAGGCAGCTAGATATTCAGAACGCGTTTCTTCATGGTGTTCTGGAAGAAGAGGTTTTTATGCGGCAACCACCAGGTTATGAGAACAAAAGCTCACCTCATTTTGTTTGCAAGTTAGATAAGGCTTTATATGGTTTGAAACAGGCCCCAAGAGCCTGGTACTCAAGATTGAGCGCTCAGTTACAACAACTTGGGTTTACACCATCTAAGGCAGATACCTCATTGTTTTTTTATCAAAAAGGAAATGTCATTATCTATGTTCTAGTATATGTTGATGACATTATTGTTGCTAGTTCAAGTTCAGATGCTACCACTTGTTTGCTTAAGGATTTAAAGATGGAGTTTGCTCTTAAGGATCTAGGTGATCTTCATTATTTCCTTGGCATAGAGGTCAAACAGATAAAAGATGGTATACTTCTTTCACAGGAGAAATATGCTCGTGACATACTCAGGAGAGTAGGGCTGGAAAACTGCAAACCTGTAAGTACACCAATCTCAACTTCAGAGAAACTCACAGTTGATAGTGGAGAAGCACTTGGACCTGAGGATGCAACAAACTACAGAAGTGTTGTGGGTGCATTACAATATTTGACTCTTACACGTCCTGATATTTCTTACTCTGTAAACAAAGTATGTCAATATTTGCATGCACCTATTACTACTCATTGGACTGCAGTTAAAAGAATTGTGAGGTATCTAAAGTTCTCAGAGGGACTTGGACTTAGAATTGTCAAGTCTTCGTCTATGCTTGTGACTGCTTACTCGGATGCAGATTGGGCAGGGTGTCCCGATGATAGGAGATCTACAGGTGGATTTGCCTGTTTTTCTGGGAACAAATCTTATATCATGGAGTGTAAGCAAACAGGGGACAGTTTCAAGGTCAAGTACTGAAGCAGAGTATAAGGCTCTAGCAAATGCCACTGCTGAAGTCATGTGGATTCAAACTTTGCTTTATGAGCTCAGTATTAAGACTCCACAAGCTGCAAGATTATGGTGTGATAATATTGGTGCAACCTATCTTTCAGCTAATCTTGTTTTTCATACACGCACTAAAAATATTGAGGTTGATTTCCATTTCGTCAGAGAAAGAGTAGCTCGCAAACTGCTTGATATCAAGTTTATACCCACTGGTGATCAACTGGCTGATGGCTTTACAAAACCGCTAACTATGAGAAGGCTGGATGAGTTCAAGTTCAATCTCAACCTTGGAGTTCCGTAGGTTTAGATTGAGGGGGAGTGTTCGAATAATTGTAGACATAGAATTGTAAAGCGAGAGAACTTCTCCCTGTTTAAACTTGTATCTCTTCTCTATCTCTTCTTCTGTTCCAACTCTTTACCGACCTTCAGTAATCGAGACCTTCTGTAATCGATTTATTGATTGTTTTCTTCTTGTAAGCCACGGCATTGCCCATATAAATATAAGTGCGGCCCGAGCAAAGGGTTTAACGCTTCCCAATAATCTTACATGTGGGGGGCACGAGCCGGCCACACAGCCTGTCTCCGCGGTCCGCCCGCCCTCGGGAGCGAATCAGCCGCAGGTCGCCGCCGCTTGCTTGTGAAGAATGGGGTGGGGCAGGCACGGCGCCTCGTCACATGCCCAAGGAAGCTATGCATCGGGCGGCGGGTGGATTGCAATATGATGCTCGTCCGGGCAAACTACTCCGGCCACGGCGCGGGGAGAGCGATCGAGCTAGGAGGAGTGCGCTTGTCTGTGCATGGCGACACCATCACCTCACTAATCCGTCCCAAAAGATCTAGAGGCTGTTTGGATTGGAGCCTGGAGCTGCCAAGCCAAAAAATTAGTGATTTCTTCCGTTTATTTTCTCGTCCACAGTTGGCAAAGTGGTAGGTGGCTGAAAGCTGCTCTAAAACTTTGGCCTGCCCACGTGTTAGGGCTGCCATAGGCCGTTGAGGCTCACTCGCTTACCGGAGGAGGCCACAAGCCCACAACCAGTTTATAAGAACATCTTCAGCTGGATCCCCTATTTCGTTCCTAAACGTTCGGAACGTCCGCGTGATCAGTGTCCGGTTAAAAAAGCTGATTCAATCGGACCCCATTTTCTTCCTAAATGCCAGAACTGACCGGCGTATCTAAAACCCGTCTCAAATCAGCGGCAATATGAGGCTGCCCTGGCACCCCCACGCGTCCCACACGCAGCCACATAGTCCTTCCTCTCTCTCATCTCTGTAGATTGAAGGAGGCAATGGTGCGAGCAGAGGAGGCAGGGCCTCATGGCGGCAACGCCGTAGGCAGACGAGGCGGCTGATGACGGTGGGGGAGGCGATCGACTGACGACCTCGCGTGTTGGTTGGCTGGCCACCGTTATCGGCGAGCTCGAGCTGCCCATGTCCACCGCCCTCGCACCCGCCGTCCGGTGGCCGCCTCGCGCGTGATCTGGATGGCCGTCAGTCGTCACGCACGCTGCAAGCTAAGAGCATCTCCAGCCGCACCCCCAACAGGCCCTCCCCAGGCGTTTTTGCCGCGCCGGCGCCGAAAAAACGGCCCAGTCGCCCCCCAGAAGCCCGTTTTTCGCCGGCTCGGGCCGAAGCTGGTGCCTGCGGACCCAGGCAGAACCCGGCGCCCTGGGGGCGCCTGGGGCGCCGGTACAAGCGAAAAGGGCGCATGGGTCCGCCCTGTCGGCGAGTCCAGCGCCTATTCCCGCCGTTTGTTCCCGCTTTTCCCACACTTCCCTCCCATTTTCTCCTTTCCTCCCGCCAATCTAGCTCCCGCTCGCCTCCTAGCCACCGAAGAAGTACGTCGTCCCCCGCGCGGCGGCAACCGCGATCGCCTCCGTCGCCCAGCCGAAGCAGAGGAAGCCGAGGGCGCCGCCGTCCAAGCCACCGGGCATGTCAAACGCCGAGTGGAGGGCGGAAGTTCAGCGAGGGGAGGCTGTCACCGCCGACCGGCGGAACAGGGCCATCGCCAAGAAGGCCCGAGACAACGCGGCGCGCGCGGCTGCGGCTGCTTCATCGGCGGACCAAGCCGAGGCCGAGGTGACTCGCGCGGGGATGATGAATCCACCCGGCAGCCACGCCCAGTACGCGCCCTGGGGCCAGCAAGGCGTCGGCTCTCCGTCGCCGCAGCCATGGGGATCGCCCTCGCCGGGCTACGCCGACGGGGACGCGCACGATGGGTTCATCCCAAACGTCACCTTCCCCCATGGACACCCGGCCCAGCGAACGCCCTCGCCCGCCTTCGCCGGCGTGCAGTACCCTCCATACAACTACTCGCCGCCCGCCTACGCTCCTCCCCGACGCCCCCACTCCGCCGTGGCACGCTGCCCTTCTCACACCTCGGCAACACCGACGAGACCGAGGCCGACATGGACGACATCATCGCGGCAGGTTCGGCCGCGGCCGCCGCGTCTCCCGGGTTCGTCACCCAGGACGAGACGGTGGATCTCAGCGGCGGCATGCACGGCGAGCTCGGCTACGTCTACGGCGAGGACGAGCAGGAGGAGGACGAGGAGGAGGAGGAGGAGGAGCCGGCGCCTGTTCCGGCGAAGGGGCGCAAGAAGAAGAAGCAGGCGGCCAGGTCAGGCGAGGATCAGGTATGCCACGCCGGTCTCCCGCCTCTCTTCGCCGTGCACACCCGCCAACTGTTTGTTCCTCCACGCAGTTGCTGTGCATGTTCGCCCTGTACGGGCAGAGCAACAGCGACGCCGAATTCAAGTAACTCCACGTTTACAAGCGCATCGACAAGTGCCAGAAGTGGGACACCCTCGACAAGGCCAAGGAGACCTACAAGCCGGACACGCCGACTCCTGGCGCATCGGAAGGGCGGCCGGACGGCAACAAAGGTGCCAAGAAGGGGAAACACGCCGACGCGGCTACCGCTCGAGTGCACGAGTCCATCGAGCACTGCCTCGCCGACACGCAGGCCCGGGCCGTCCTTCGTGAAGAGAAGACCGACGCGCGGCGGTCGGCATTGATGTCGAGCAGCGCCGTCAAGCTCGACCTGCTCCGGACCAACGTCGCCGCGAAGAAGAGAAACACCGACCTGGCTTCCTCGGCAACGCCGCCGACGTCCACGCCGACGCCGCCCCCAAGCCCGCGTGATGACGCCTCCACGACGCCCAGCAGCACCGAAGCCGCGCCGACACCGCCCAGCGCAGAAGCAGCTCCGACACCGCTAAGCCCGCGCACGCCAACTCCGCCGACGCCTGGGGCAGAGCCTGCCGAGTGATGCGTTGCGCACGCGAACTTCTGCCGCTCTATTTTTTGTACGCCTGACTATATCCGACCGCCGAACTGTGACTTCCGATCACCGGACTTGTGGCGTCTTTTGTGAGTGGGAACAACCAAGTTCGAATTTTCCGCGTCCTGGGGGCGGCGCCTGGGGGCGTGACTGGGAGCTAGCCCCAGGGGCCGAACTAGCGCCGGTTCACCCCCAGACCGCTCTTTTTTAGCGCTCTGGGGGACCGAACGACTGGAGATGCTCTAAGCTAGCTAGGCATGTAGGATGCACGAGCGGCGGCTAGCTAGCCAGCGGCTTGACTCCAACCTCTCACGCACACGGCGTATCACACGATCCTGCCGCCTCACATAGCACCGCAGCCTCACCTCGTTTTTGGCATCTTGCAATACTCGCCGTATAGCACGACGGACTGGCATCTCGCCTTCTCTGCACGTCTCCGATGAAACTTCACGAGACTAGCTACACCCTAGAACATCTGACTAACTTGCATGCACAACAAAAGCAAAACTAATCATGCAGATACAAAATCAATATTAAAAAGGCTAACTTCAACTTATTTTCCAATAGATGGACAACTTTTTATAATATGACAAACAACGTTTCACATCTCTATGCACAAACCTATAAAATGCCTAAGAAATGCGGAAAATTTCTGATATATTATTCATCAAATATCATGCCGGAAATTCGCAGGGGCAAGTAAGTGTGTGGGCACTCACATGTGAAGCCATGTCGTCCGCTCGATTTGCCTCGTGATTCGCGGAGTAGTTGAATCCCGATGGCATAGTAAAAAAAGAAAATCTCTCAAAAAGCTTTAAGTTTCAACGATGGAACTTACGGTTTTTGCATCTAAAAGCGCAAGGTTTCAACAAGTTTCAAAGATAAAATTTTAACCAACTTTTTTAGCGGTCGTAGACACAAAACAATTGATTTTTGCCGGTCACTCGTACTAAGTTTTAATGTTTGAACCTTATCATTTAAAAAAATCATCAATATATATATTCAAAATGGATTATTTAAAATCGCTAATACGAAAACAGAACTTACTTTGGAATTTTCCTTTAAAAGATATAGAACTTTGAAAATCGGAGGCCAAAATAAAGGGCTGCCACCAGGACTTGAGTGCCCCCGCACTTGCGTGCCGTAAATCCTCGTCCAATATCATGCTAGCACAAAGAACATGAGAAGTAATAAAAGTTTTGAGCCCCCGCACCTAGCAACGACTATAAGCACGGGAGTGAGCCGAAGGCGCGCCGCCATCATCGATCCTCCCTCACTGAGGCCGAGCAAACCTTGTTGTACAATACAGTCTAAAAATAGAACAAAATATGTATGGTTATTGAGTTTTGAGCCACTGGTTAAGCGGTGAGGACTTAATTAGTCGATTAACACGCATAAATCACATCAGTTCGATTTGTAAATATAAACATGCTAACAAATCTTCTTTTTTAAAATAAGATATATCCGTGAGGGATTGATTCACTCTCTCCATCTCTCGATGCTCTCGGGCGTAGCAAAGGCATGCTAGCGCCAAACACGAGCCACAGAGACGACCAGAGCAATCCAAAGGTCGACAAACGAGATAACCCGATACGGGGATGACCGATCACTCCCCCGTTGCATGTCCTATGCCTAGCGACGTCCTTTTTTATAATATCAAATAGGACAATGCAGAAAGTATGCAAGCAAGCACAGAACCAATCGCACTCATAATGATTTTCCAAATCATTTCAGTTTGCTAGCATATGGTTTTCATTGAATTTACACTACGGAGGTGTTTGTTTCGCAAAGAAATACCCGTTACCTGTTTACGGTGTAAACCCAAAACGCTACGCCTGTTTGGTATCTGTAGGCTGTAATGGGCTCCCTCCGTAAACGATTGCAGGCCAGTTCTCGATCGATAACACCCACACACCCCCATAAACGGTTGCGTTACCGCACGCACCTCCTCTTCCGTCTTCCCACGACCCCCTACTCCTCGAGTAGCGCCGTCGCCACCCCGACCCCTTTGAGTCCGGCGTCGCCGCCTCTTCGAGCACCCCTTCGCTTTCCCTCGATCCTCTCCTCCTGGTGCAGCACCACTAGATCTGCGCCACGCCAGCCGCGGGCACGACTTGCGTCTCCTGGTAGCTATCGCCACCGCCCCTGGTCGCCGCTGCAGCTCGCCCTCGTCGCCGGCCGGACCGTTTTCTGAAAGGTGCAGGCTCCCTCCCTCCTCCTGTCATCAGTCCTCCGTCCTCCTTCATGTTCTTGTCTGCTCTCCTTCCTTCCAGCCACCGGTGATGACGACTCCGATTCCTTTACAGGCATCAACCAAACAGAACACAGATTTATCCATTACGTACCCGTTACCAGCGTGATATAATTCCCTTACCGTTTACATTACCACTCTAACCCAAACACCTCCTATATGTACGTGTGACAACTCGGGGTTTGGCACATGTTGTGACAAAGACAAGAACTTGTTGGAGTGGTGATAGGATGATGAGGATGCATAAATGGGTAACTCATGTGGCGATCCCAATAGTAAAAAAAAATGTTGCTGTCATTTTTTTTGAA
>NC_057814.1:28504603-28526182 GCF_018294505.1 Triticum aestivum
CGCTCCCCACCTAAAATCCTGCAGGGTGTTACAGAGTTAAGAGTGTTGCGAGGATAGGAACTCACGCCACAAACCGGCGTGGCCCTTTAAAGTTTCAGATTTAAGTCTATGAGACCAAACAATCAAATCATCTAAGATAGTTCTCAAGGAGTTTGAAGCCACAACATCTAGACTTTGGAAAACTTTCTTGTTCCGCGCGTCCCAGATTTTCCAAAAAATCAGAAGGAGCATGAAGGGGCGGACCGTGGTAGGCAGCGAGCCTGGAAGAGTTGTACTGAAGAGACCGTGGATCCTACTTCTGCATGAACCAGTGAAACTTGGGCACTGGGCGGATGCTAATGTCGTCCGGTGCACAGAGGAACATCCTGCACATGGTAGCATCCGCTCCGAGCATCCGAGCATTAGTCAAACAATTTTATTGAAGGATTGTACCTTCAAATATTTCCCAACAGTGGACTCTTTAGGTTCATTCTCATTTAGCTCCTGGTTCATTCTCTGCAAATTAACATTCTTTTTTTCTTTTGTTTTTTTGATAAATTAACATTCTTAGGGGCATATATAGCTAGGAATGATCCAATAATCCCAGAGGAGTCTCCACTTGGAGGATACAACTAAATCTGGATCGCGTAACTGTCTTACCAGTCAGAAAAATAGAATCAAATAGTGATTTACTGAACATGAAAATGAAGCAAGAGAGAGAGCAGCAAGCTGCTTCTCAATGTCGGTGGTTCTTCCCGTCAACCCTTCAAAGTAATCCTGAAACAGAGTTAAGCAAGTCGATCCGGGTACGCCAATAGTATCCTTGTGCAGAAGGGAAATTTTATGAAGGACCAGTAGAAAATTACGGAGTTGATGTTGGGGAATGCAGTATTTCAAATTTTTTACCTACGATCACGCAAGATCTATCTATGTGATGCATAGCAATGAGCGTGAGAGTTTGTCCACGTACCCTCGTAGACTGAAAGAGGAAGCGTTAAGTAACACGGTTGATGTAGTCGAACATCTTCGCGATCCAACCAATCAAGTACCGAACGCACGACACCTCCGCGATCTGCACACGTTCAGCTCGGTGATGTCCCTCATACACTACCAGAATCCGTACATTTCCTGTGAGTGTCTTATTATCCTGTGAGGCCCGAAGCCCCTCACGGGAAAACGTATTTTCCTGACGGGCAAACTATCACCCTAAGGAAAATAACGTGTTTTACTGTAGGTGCATGTATGCCTCACAGGAAAATATCTTTTCCTGTGTGGTTCAGCCCACGGGGAAATTATTTCAGGGCCACCAGCCCATTGCGCTACTGGGAAACGGGCGTTCCGGTGAAAAATCGTGGGCCGCGCGAATTTTTTCATCTGGCGCCTCACGCGGAACTTTCTCGCGCCAACTTCTTTTTAGAAGGAAAAAACGCTGAGAGATAAACAAAAGCTCTAGAACAGTCGTCCCATCCCCACTTCGTCTCCTTTCCCCACTCACCCCATCTGCTCCATGGCTGCCGCACTCCCCGGCAGTGGCTCCCGCCCTCCTCGGCAGTGGCTCCCGCCCTCCTCCAAGGTAATCCGTTCAAGCGCCGCTAGCCTTTTACTCCTCCGACCTCCACTGCCGGTTGTCCTTCACCTCCGCCACCGCTGGCCGTATCTCACCTCCGCCACCGCCGCCCGAGTCAACCTGCGTCCACCACCGCCTGAAAGTGCGTTATATCGACTAGAGGGGGGGTGAATAGGCGATTTTTATAAATTCTTCACTGAGGAATTTGTGGGTGAGGAAATTCCTTAGCGAAGAACTACTTGCAGCGGAATAAGTACTCAAAAGTATGCATAGCATAACACAAGCATAGTCATCATGATGAAATGAAAACAAGCACAGAGTACAGAAAGCGTAAACACAGGACAACACAGGATGAAGACAAACAGACTGAGGAAATTGAACTGAGGAAATTGAGAAAGTCTTCAGTCAAAGTCTTCAAACACAGATATGAAGAAGCATACAACACAGTAATAAGGAAATGAAAGAGTTGAGGAAATAGAACCAGTAAGCTCGGTGAGGACAATGATTTGGTAGACCAGTTCCAACTGCTGTCTCAGTTGTACATCTGGTTGGAGCGGCTAGGTATTTAAACCTGAGGACACCCAGTCCCGGACACCCAGTCCTGAACAGACAGTCCAGGACACCTAGTCCTCACCGTATTCTCCTTGAGCTAAGGTCACAGAGACCTCGCCCAATCACTCGTGGTAAGTCTTCAGGTGACTTCCAAACCTTCACAAACTCGGTCACTCGGCGATCCAGAATTTTCTCTTGGATGCTCTAGACCATGACGCCTAACCGTCTGGAAGAAGCACAGTCTTCAAAGGTAACAAGCGTCGGATCCACGCAGGATCAATCTCTTCAGTGATGCTCAATCACTTTGGGTTCGTAGGTGTTTGGGTTTGGGGTTTTTCCTCACTTGATGATTTTCGCTCAAAGTCCTCGGAGGATGGGATGCTCTCAAATGACAAGTGTCAGTTTCTCTCGGAGCAGCCAACCAGCTAGTGGTTGTAGGGGGCGACTATTTATAGCCTAGGGAGCAGCCCGACATGATAAGACATAAATGCCCTTCAATGATATGACCGTTAGGTGGGTAGATATTTTGGGACAGCTGGCGCATAGCACAGCAACGGTAGGAAATTTGAGTATCAAATTCCTCAGGGCTATCATGTTCCTTACTGTGTAGGAAATCCGCACTGGCGAATTCCTAACTCCTCAGTCAGAACAAATTCCTCAGAGACCAGAAGAGCTTCGTCTCTGTCACTGAAGAATATGACTGAACTGTATGAGATTTCCAATGGCTTCACTCGAAGGGATTGGTAGGTGTAGGATTTTGAGTTGAGCATCATATGGAAATTTATCCTTAGTATTTCCTCGACCCCCTTTAACAGTACGGTGTTTCCTATGACTCAAGAAAGAGAAAATGAAACTACGAAAACAAAAGTCTTCACGCTTCATGTTCCTCAAATGAATACCAAGTCTACAAGACCACACCAATTTCTTCACTTTCAAAGTCTTCAGTCGAAGAACTTCATTTTTAGGGGTCGACTTTCTCTGTAAATATCAAACTCCTCATAGACTTATAGACCTGTGTACACTTATAAACACATTAGTCCCTTAACCTATAAGTCTTCAATACACCAAAATCACTAAGGGGCACTAGATGCACTTACAATCTCCCCCTTTTTGATGATTGATGACAATATAGGTTAAGTTTTCAACGGGGATAAACATATGAAGTGTAAATACCGATATTGAGGAATTTGATTGCAAGATATAGAAGAACTACCCCTGAAGATGTGCATAGTGAGGAATTTGCTTTTGAAGCAATGCACACTTGAAGAGTTGAATCATGGAGATCTCCCCCTATATCTTGTAATTCATACACGCATTTGACATAATATATGAAGAATTTGAAATGCATGATGAAATATGGTGACTGATGTAATTCAGCATGCGTGCAATAACATTAACGAGGAATAAGCATGCAGAAGAACACAACAAAAGTATCAGGTCACCATAGAGTTTAAGTTTACAACTCGATCCAGCAAAGTCATCAGAAGAACGAGAGTTGTAACTTTAGAAAAAAACGCCCATATAAGATAGACCCGCTTGAAGATTAACTCAAATTTCTCCCCCTTTGTCATCCAATGACCAAAAGGGTCGAAAATGAGGACTAACGCCCCTGAAGAATATCAAGGTGATGAAGGAGCGCCAGCGTTGTTGGGGTCGTTTGTTGGTGTAGGGCCTGCCGCAGTGTCATCCAAATCTTCATGTTCATCAGTGTCACGTGATGAAGAATAGGAGCTGGCCACCAAGGAAGGAACCTTGACCTTCTTGTACTTCTTCGGAGGGGGTGCAGCCCAATCAAGATCTTCCTTGAGACCCATTTTCTTTAGATCTTTTTCACTATAGACTTGAGACAGAATAGACCAGGTGCGGTTGAGGGTTTCATGAAGGTAGTAGTGGTTTTTCTTCACTGCATTGTGGGTAGCAGTCATGTTGTGAGGAATTGAACCAAACTGACGCTTGACCCATTTATGATTGCGATCAACCTTCTGATGAAGACTGAGGAGAAGCTCACGGTCAGTCATCACCCTGGGTGCTGTGCCTTGAGGATTTTTCTTGGGTCCGTTGGCGGCAGGGTCATGGGTGGCAGAGTCATCATTGGTGGAGTAGGATGCAGCCTTGCGAAATTGTGCATGCAATGGACGAATGCCTTCATCAATTACAACAGTAACCTTGCCCTTTTCATCAGCTGAGAAAAATGTCCTTTTGAGGACTTCGATCAGGGGCAAGTAGCTGCAATGGTTCAGTGTATCAGCTTTGTAGTTGAGTGAAGACCTCATTCTGATGAATCTCATAATCCATGGTGAATAAGGCTTCAACTCAAATGGTGACATTGCCACATTGGCCAGAGTCCTCATGAAGAAATCATGGAAGTTGACGGGAACGCCATGAATGATATTGAAAAGCAGATTCTTCATGATGCCAACGACTTCTTCTTCATTTGAGTCGTGGCTCTTGATAGGACTCAATGTCTTCGTCAGAATGCGATAGACAGTCCGAGGCACATACAACAATTCATTCACAAGGAATTTTGTTCGTGGGGCCTGACCTGGCTTCAAAGGCTTCATCAGCACTTGCATGTAGTGATCGGTAAGCTCAGGTTCATTGTAGACGCAACAAGCACCTTCAAGGGGCGGACTGAGAGGCAAAGCACGAAGCAATTCAGTAGTTGGTGCTTTGTAGTGAGTGTTTTCAAACATCCAGTAGAGCACCCATGAATTCACATCTTCAGAGTTGCCGGTGATGTGCAGTGTTGCATAAAATTAAAGAATTAGCTCTTCATTCCAATCACAGATGTCAGTGCAGAAATTTAACAGTCCAGCGTCGTAAAGAACACTAAGGACTGGCACGAAGCACGGCAGAGATTCCATATCCACGTGAGGAATGTGCTCATGATCGAAGACTTTGTCTTTGTCGAACAACACTGAGGAATAGAAATTTTCCTGGCTGGCAGTCCAGAAACGCCTCTTCCTTATGCGAGCAGAGTCATAAGGATTGTAATCAGTGAAGAATACATGCTCGCCGAAGAAATCATCAGCCTTGAATTTTTGCTTCCTTGATAATGGATCCTTTGGCTTGGGCAGAGGAGTGTCAGTCAGTTGCATGATGACCTTAGGGATCGCAATCTCAGGTTCTTTAGGCTGAGGAATTTCTGGTTCCTCTTCAGTGGCAGCCTGGTTCTTCAATTCTTCATTCTCATTTTCTTCAGCACTAGCGGCTGGAATGTCTTCATGAGCTTCATCAGATCCCATTTGAACTGTAGTGACTGGGGACTGAGAAATTTGCTGCAGCGGAGTGAAGAGTGGAGAATTGGGGTGCTGACTTTCCCAAAAGTCATCGTTCATCACAGGTGTGGTACAGCCAATGTCCACGTCTTCATCTTCAATTTCTTCAACGCCAGCCTCTTCAGCTGTGAACTGAGGCATAGGCGAGGAAACTACTGGTGTTGAAGGGATTTGATCCGCTTCAATTTCTTCATCCATCTGCTCTGACGAAGCAGCAGAAGGATTTTCTTCATCAGATCCGCTAGGGATTTCATATTCTTCATCAAAAGGGATGATTTCCTTTGATGGCATGGAGGAAACTGGAACAACATCAATTGGATTAGCAAATGAACTTGTCAATTTCTTCATCTTCTTCGGTGCTGAAGAATCTGAAGGAGTTGATGCTTTCCTTTTCTTCACAGCCGCACGCTCTGCAGCCTTGGTCTTCTTCACATCTGATGCACATGGAAGGATCGGAGTTGGGGTAGGCGCAGGAGGAGCAGAGGAATTTGGTTCAGTTTCTTCAGGCACAACTGATGCAGTTGCCCTGACCTCTTCATTTTCTTCAGGCACACCACTAGTGGATGCCCTGGCAATTTCTTCAGCGGCTGGAATGCAGGCATCAGCCCTGGAACTCACATTTTCTTCAGCAGCCTGATTGTCATCAGCGGTGCTGGCATGTTCTTCAGTTGGCTGAGCAGATGCTTCAGCCTGAGGAATTTCTTGTTGCGATGGGGCTGCAACATTGGTGGTGAACTTCTCAGTCAGTTTAACAAACCCGACCTTGACTCCTTTCCAATCAGTATAGTAAGCGTTGAAATCATCGCTGAGGACTTTGATTTCAGACTGGATCTTTACAAGTTCATCAGTTGTCATAGAGACAACGTTGTTCCTCAGGAACTTCTCCTTCCTGTAGTGTGCTTTCTTGAGGTGCCTGGCCTTCTCATATTTTCATTTTTCTTCTTGGATGAAATGGGTCAGCATGTGACTTTGGCCAGGTGTTAACTTGAAATCAGGCATAGGAGTGTTTGGGTCCTTGTGCCAGAGGTCAATGTAGTCGAGGATCAACTTTGGATCCAAAAGCAGTGGCACATCTGTGCCCTTGGCTCTAGCGGCCCTGACTTGCCTATCTCTGATGATCTCAGCAAGTTCTTCATCATCAGCTTCGTCTTCTTCAGACGGCACTTGGAAGGCGACCTGCTTCTTGTGAGGACTTGGGCGAGAGCCTCATCCAGCAGTGGTCTTTGTCTTCAATAGAGAGGGTCCTATTGAAGAATTAGGTGAAGCTGAGGAACTAGCTGAAGCTCCTGAGGCAATGGAGATGCCTGTAGTCCTTTGGCACGTGGCAAGATGCACAGGTGCTGAGGATTTTGTCGGAGCAGCTGAGGACTTTGGAGGAGCAGGAGCAGCTTGAGGAATTGGCCGTGAGGGCTTAGCTGAGGAAATTGGCCGTGAGGGCATTGAAGAAGAAGCACTTGGCTTGTGCGCAGGCTTCTTTGCCATGGATTTCTTCGGCCTTACAGAGGCCTCAACAGCAGCAGTAGTGGAGTCTTCGTTGAATTTCCTCACTGCATCTTTTGCCTGTTTGGCCAACTTGGCCTGGCACTTGCCTCATTCTTCAGGAAAATCCTCACCGCGCTTGATGCTAGTGGGATCTGCCTCTTGGCCAGGTGCCAATGGTGGTCTTGAGCATGGAGGAGTAACATCGAATTTCTTCATGTATTTTGGAGTCACATACCGGTACTCCCTCCACTCTTTCGCCCATCTCCTTTCTATCCTCTGAATGCGCACCTTGCGCTGATTTTTATCTTCCTCAGGGGGTGTGCAGTACCCAGCATAAATGTCCTCAGGGATTTCAAAGGCAGTATTGACCTCAGGCCTCTTTCCTCCTTTCTGTGGCTTCTTTCCATCAACCATTTTCTTCAGTTGAGGAATTTGAACAATTGAACTCTCTGAAGAAGTATGGAACTTTTCTTCGAGGAACACTGCAAATGAGTTAAGTTGATGAGAACCTAGTGATTCAGCAGCGGACATGAGTACCTGTGAACAGAGTATAGTTGCGAGGAATTTGACCAGATGAGTCTTGAAGAATTTCACTAAGCGTTATTTGTCTTAGGTTCCAGAGTTGTATAGATCGAAGATCCACACAATTGAGGAATCTTGAAGAAAAATGATGCTTAGAGAAATGAATCAAGAACAGATGATATGTGAGGTGTTTAGTGTGTGAGGATTTGAAGAAAAACACCTTTGAAGATTTTGTAGTAAACATTTGAATCAAAGAGGGCAGTAAAAGTAACTTCTAATTACCCTGAACGAAGAACACGGCGAACTGGGATGTGGAGAAGTGAAGCTCGTCTGTGCAGATCTTCCACGCCCTAACTTGGCGGAGGAAGACGGCTACGGCAGCGGCGGAGTGAAGATTTCCGCGGCCGACGCGAGTACGGCGGCGACGAGGTCGAGGCAGTGAAGCTCTTCCTGACAGGCGACGATCATGTAGCAGCGGCGCTAGGGTTTGAGAAGCTCGAGCTGGAGAGAGGTCGAGCGGAGTAAAAAGAAGTGAGGAAGGGGAGAGGGGGTATTTATAGCCACGGTGAAAAACGGTTCGCCCGAAGATTTTGGACGAACGTGCCCCTGACCCTTCTCATTCGCATGACATGTGTCACCCACGTACTGAGAAGTGGAGATCGTGTTAGATCGTGGGTGAATAGATAAGTATATTGTGGGAAGCGGAACGGTTTGAGCGGCAAAGCCGAAAATTTGGATAAGATAAGTAAAAAGTTCCGTTCGCAAATTCTTCAGCTGACAAGGACACATTGAAGATTTTGAACGAGTTTCAAATAGAACGCACGTGAAGAATTTGTGAATATATTGGGTTGAGTATAGGATAGAGGGGGAAGGGTCGGATGACATTCACTTAGCAGAAAAACCAACTTGAAGAATTAGCCATAAGTGAATGCTGTAGAGGACATAAACTCATATATATATATATAGCCAATGAAGAAAAACGACGGAAACAGTGAAGATTTTGCAAAGTTGAAGAATTTGAACAACTGAGGAATTTCAAAACTGAGGAAAAACTAAAATTGAAGATTTTCAACTTTTGGTGGCGGCGTGACCCACCGTATAAGAATGATGATTTCAGACACCGCGTACAATTGTCGTAGGGTTCTGAGAATCAAATTCTTCACTAATTTCTTCACACTTAGAGTGTTATTCTTCATTGATTGAGGAAAAACGTTTCTTCATGTGTTGCACATCTAAGTCATCAATTTTGCATAACTGTTAGGATGAGTGTCCTTTTCAAAGAACATTCGAAGATTCTATGATATTTAGCTCAGACCGCAACTTGCTAAATCTCTTCTCATCCAAGGGCTTTGTGAAGATATCGGCTAGCTGTTCTTCAGTCTTCACATGCTCAATAGAAATGTCGTCCGTCAACACATGATCACGAAAAAATGATGACGAATCTGAATGTGCTTTGTCTTCGAGTGCTAAACTGGGTTGTGAGCAATCTTGATGGCACTCTCATTGTCACAGAAGAGAGGCACATTCTTCACGTTGACGCCGTAGACAGTGATACGCAGCAATTGAGCACAGCAAAAACCAGCAGCAATGTACTCAGCTTCAGCAGTAGACAGTGATACGTAGCTCTGCTTCTTCGAGGACCAACAGACCAAAGATCGTCCAAGGAAATGACATGTACCAGATGTTGACTTGCGATCCACCCGATCACTAGTATAGTCAGAGTCAGAATATCCAACGAGATCAAAAGCCGAGCCCTTGGGGTACCATAATTTTAGTGTTGGTGTGTGAGCTAGATATCGAAGAATATGTTTCACAGCTTTATGGTGTGATTCCTTCGGTGTAGCGTGAAATCGGGCACACATGCAAACACTAAGCACAATATCTGGCCTAGATGCACATAAGTACAATAAAGAACCAATCATGGAGCGGTATACCTTTTGATCGAAGTCAATACCATTTTCATCAGTGCACAGATGGCCATTTGTGGGCATCGGAATTTTGACGCCTTTGCAATCTTGCATGCCGAATTTCCTCAGTACATCCTTGAGGTATTTCTCCTGAGATATGAATATGCCATTGCGATGTTGACGAATTTGAAGACCTAAGAAGAATTTCAACTCTCCCATCATAGACATTTGATATTCTTCACTCATCATATAGGCAAATTCATCACTATAACGTTGGTCAGTACAGCCAAAAATGATATCATCAACATATATTTGGCATACAAACAATTCATCATCATATGATTTAGTGAAAAGAGTAGGGTCGAGTGAACTGGGTTTGAAGCCTTTCTTCATGAGGAATTCCTTCAAAGTATCATACCACGCCCGAGGGGCCTGCTTGAGGCCATAGAGGGCCTTATTTAGTCTGAAGAATTTGTCAGGATGCTTAGGATCTTCAAAACCTGGGGGTTGAGCAACATATACTTCTTCCTCAAGCTTACCATTGAGGAATGCACTTTTCACATCCATTTCATATAAAGTGATATCATGATGGTTAGCATAAGCAAGTAATATGCGAATAGCTTCAAGTCTAGCAAGAGGTGCAAAAGTTTCATCAAAATCAATTCCTTCAACCTGTGTGTAGCCTTGAGCTACTAACCGTGCCTTATTCCTCACCACAAGGCCATTTTTATCTTGCTTGTTGCGGTAGATCCACTTTGTGCCAATGATATTGTGTTTGCGAGGATCTGGACGATTGACCAGTTCCCAAACGTTGTTGAGCTTGAACTGATGTAATTCTTCTTGCATGGCCTGAATCCACTCAGGCTCCAGAAATGCTTCATCTACCTTAGTGGGCTGTTGCACTTCTTTTGCAACGCGAGGATGAGTAGGTTGTCGTCGAGGAATTTGATCAGCATTTTCTTCAGCACCATTTTCTTCAGCAATTTCTTCAGGTGCATTAGCTTGACGTTCTTCACGTTCTGGAATGAATTCTTCAGCAGATTCATCAGTAGGAATGACATCCTCAGTAGCCTTAAACTTGATAGTTTCCTCAGGTGCTGGTTCATCTATCATAGAGGGTAGGTGCTCTCGTTGCGAGCCATTAGTGTCATCGAACCGCACATCTACAGTTTCAACAACCTTGTGAAGAACGGTGTTGAAGACTCTGTAGGTGTGCGAGTCCTTTCCGTAACCAAGCATAAAACCTTCATGTGCTTTCGGTGTAAATTTAGCATTGTGATGAGGATCTCTAATCCAACATTTAGCACCGAAGACTTTGAAATAACTCACATTGGGTTTCTTGTCAGTGAGGAGTTCATAGGCAGTCTTCTTGAAGAATTTGTGAAGATATACCCTGTTGATGATGTGGCACGCAGTATAAATTGCCTCAATCCAGAAGTGACGAGGCATCTTGTACTCAGCAAGCATAGTGCGAGCCATCTCAACAAGAGTTCTGTTCTTGCGCTCCACGACGCCATTCTGCTGAGGAGTATAAGGAGCAGATAACTCATGAGTAATACCAAGTTCATCAAGATAGTCATCAAGACCAGAATTCTTGAACTCGGTTCCATTGTCACTTCTGATGTGCTTGATCTTCACACCAAAGTTGGTTGAAGCCCTCGAGGAAAATCGTTTGAAGACTTCCTGCACTTCATGTTTGTAAGTAACAATGTGTACCCATGTGTAACGAGTCATCAAAAATAACAAGCCCATAGAGAGATGCATCATTTGTGACAGCTGAGTAATGGTTAGGACCAAAGAGGTCCATGTGAAGCAATTCGAATGGTCGAGTAGTGGTCATGATAGTCTTCGCTGGATGCTTAACCTTGGTCATCTTTCCAGCTTCACAAGCTCCACACAAGTGATCCTTGAGGAATTTGACATTTTCAATGCCAATGACATGCTTCTTCTTTGCAAGCGTGTGCAAATTCCTCATGCCTGCATGACCAAGTCGTCGATGCCATAGCCAACCTTCTGAAGCTTTTGCAAGTAGGCACACGGCTGGTTGCGGTCCTGAAGAGAAATCAACAATATACAAGTCTCCTCTCCTAAAGCCTTCGAAGACTTTGGAATTGTCAGCTTCCATAACCACAACACAACGATACTTGCCAAAGACAACTACCATATCAAGATCACAAAGCATTAAGACAGACATGAGGTCGTATCCTAAGGACTTGACAAGCATGACTTTGTCTATGTGTCGATCCTTTGTGATCGCAACCTTACGTAGACCCAATACTTGACTTTTGCCTTTGTCAGCGAAGATGATATGCTTCAGATGCGATGGTGATAAGGGAGCATCAATCAATAGATTCTTGTCACCAGTCATGTGATTTGTACATCCACTATCGAGGACCCACTCAGTGGCTTTGGGTTGATCATCCTGCAGATGAATTAGTGCAGCTTACGAACTTCATATACTTCATCAGTGAAGAATATGACATCACAATTCATCAGACCAATTTCATCAAGCAATGCAATAGTTAAAACAGTATGAGGACGTGAGAAATGAAAGTTCATTTCTTCATGATTAGCCTGCATCCTTTCAGGCATTCTTCAGGTCTCCAGCAAATTCTTCAGACGTTTGAGCACGTTTGGAGACCTGACCCTGCAGAAGAGATTAGTTCTTTTTCTTCACCACCCACATCTGAAGGGGTGGCAAAGAGTTCATCACTCTACGAGCTCCATACGAAAAAGGTGGCATAGAAGCCAATCCATTTCATTTCACATAAGAGAAGTTAGGGTAAGCATATGAATAAGCAGAGAAATTCTTCAAGGACTTATGAACATAATGATTAGAAGAATAATGCTCATATTCATAGTCCTTGGCTCTTCCCTGCGAAACAGAGTTGTTAGCACGATCCATGTGAGGAATTTGGTCTGTATGAGGACTTGTATCCATATGAAGAATTTGGTCCAGATGAAGAATTTGATCTGGGGTTCCTAATCTTCACAGGTGGTGTCATGAGGACATTCACCTGAAGACTTTCAAGGCACCTTTTGGGAACCCAGATTTTCTTCATAGGGGAACCGTTCCTGCAGTTAGTGCCAACATATCTAGCAAATACTTCACCATTCTGATTTTTGAACAGTTTATAGTTGGAGTCAAATGACTCATCAGAAGAATGAGAAGATTCACATGTAAAGCCAGATAAATTAGATGGATCAACTGGAGGTCCCTTTGCAGCAACCCATGAGGTTTTGGGGTACTGCTCAGGCTTCCAATATGTACCATCAGCATTGAGTTTCCTCTCAAAGGCAATACCCTCTTTCCTAGGGTTCCTGTTGAGGATCTGCTTTTTAAGCACATCACAAAGAGTCTGATGCCCTTTGAGGCTCTTGTACATGCCTGTCATGTACAATTCCTTCAGTCCTGCATCGTTAGTGATACTAGCAATGTCCTCAGATGAGGAATTAATGATAGCAGAGACAGTTGAGGAATTTGTAGCATTAGAAGCAGTTGAACATTCAGGTGAAGAATTAGCAGACTCACGTTCAATGCATTTCAAACATGGAGGAACAAATTCTTCCTGAGCAGCGCTGATTTGTTGAGCAAGTAATGAATCGCGCTCCTTCTGAAGATCTTCATAACTCACTGTTAGCTTCTCAAGATCTTTCTTTCTTTGAAGAAATTCATAAGAAACCTTCTCATGATAAGATAAGAGAGTGTTATGATGACCTTGAAGGTTGTCAAATCTAGACTGAAGTCTCTGAAGATTTTCAGTCAAGGTTTTAGTGCGATCCATTTCATCACCCAACATATCATCACTTTTATCTAGCATGTTTTGAACCTTTTCCAAGGCCTTTTCTTGTTTAGTGGCAATACAAACAAGCTTGGTATAGCTAGGTCCAAAATCATCATCAGATTCATCATCACTAGAGTCGGATGAGGAACATTCGGTTACCTTGGCACCTTTTGCCATGAGACATCGTGCAGAAGATGATGGTTCAGGTTCGAAAGTAATCGTTTTGAGTGATTCCTTGAAATCCTTAACCCAGGGATCATGACAAGTTCGATGACCTTCATAGACGTCAGAGATTCGGTCCCAGATAAGCTTCGCATTGCAAAGATGCATAATGTGCCTGAATTCATCTCTGGATAGGCAGGAACAGATGATATCCTTCGCCATGATGTCAAGTCGAGTGTACTTGCGAATATCATCAGTGTCCGCCATCTTGCATAGATCGGTAAGACCAATCTCAGTGACGGACCATAGCTCGCTGTTCAATGCCATGAGGCGCTTCCTCATCATGGCCTTCCACTTGGGATAATCATGACCGTCAAAGATGGGGCATGTCACTTTCTTCATACTTGCGGTCGACATAACTAAAACTCCAGGCGGTTAAACCAAAATCACACAGAACAAGGGAGTACCTTGCCTGATACCAATTGAAAGTGCGTTATATCGACTAGAGGGGGGCTGAATAGGCGATTTTTATAAATTCTTCACTGAGAAATTTGTGGGTGAGGAAATTCCTTAGTGAAGAACTACTTGCAGCGGAATAAGTACTCAAAAGTATGCATAGCAGAACACAAGCATAGTCATCGTGATGAAATGAAAAAAAGCACAGAGTACAGAAAGCGTAAACACATGATAACACAGGATGAAGACAAACAGACTGAAGAAATTGAACCGAGGAAATTGAGAAAGTCTTCAGTCAAAGTCTTCAAACACAGATATGAACAAGCATACAACACAGTAATGAGGAAATGAAAGAGTTGAGGAAATAGAACCAGTAAGCTCGGTGAAGGCAATGATTTGGTAGACCAGTTCCAACTGCTGTCTCAGTTGTACATCTGGTTGGAGCGGCTAGGTATTTAAACCTGAGGACACACAGTCCCGGACACCCAGTCCTGAACACACAGTCCAGGACACCTAGTCCTCACCGTATTCTCCTTGAGCTAAGGTCACACAGACCTCGCCCAATCACTCGTGGTAAGTCTTCAGGTGACTTCCAAACCTTCACAAACTCGGTCACTCGGCGATCCACAATTTCCTCTTGGATGCTCTAGACCATGACGCCTAACCGTCTGGAAGAAGCACAGTCTTCAAAGGTAACAAGCGTCGGATCCACGCAGGATCAATCTCTTCAGTGATGCTCAATCACTTTGGGTTTGTAGGTGTTTGGGTTTGGGGTTTTCCTCACTTGATGATTTCCGCTCAAAGTCCTCGGAGGATGGGATGCTCTCAAATGACAAGTGTCAGTTTCTCTCGGAGCAGCCAACCAACTAGTGGTTGTAGGGGGGGATATTTATAGCCTAGGGAGCAGCCCGACATGATAAGACATAAATGCCCTTCAATGATATGACCGTTAGGTGGGTAGATATTTTGGGACAGCTGGCGCATAGCACAGCAACGGTCGGAAATTTGAGTATCAAATTCCTCAGGGCTATCATGTTCCTCACTGTGTAGGCAATCCGCACTGGCGAATTCCTAACTCCTCAGTCAGAACAAATTCCTCAGAGACCAGAAGAGCTTCGTCTCTGTCACTGAAGAATATGACTGAACTATATGAGATTTCCAATGGCTTCACTCGAAGGGATTGGTAGGTGTAGGATTTTGAGTTGAGCATCACATGGAAATTTTTCCTTAGTATTTCCTCGACCCCCTTTAACAGTACGATGTTTCCTATGACTCAAGAAAGAGAAAATGAAACTATGAAAACAAAAGTCTTCACGCTTCATGTTCCTCAAATGAATACCAAGTCTTCAAGATCACACCAATTTCTTCACTTTGAAAGTCTTCAGGAAGTCTTCAGAAATCCAAAGTCTTCAGTCGAAGAACTTCATTTTTAGGGGTCGACTTTATCTGTAAATATCAAACTCCTCATAGACTTATAGACGTGTGTACACTCATAAACACATTAGTCCCTTAACCTATAAGTCTTCAATACACCAAAATCACTAAGGGGCACTAGATGCACTTACACCGCCACCCGCCTATCTCCCCCGATCTCCACCGTCGCTTGCCTGCAGCTCCGTCCGCTGTCGCATCCCACCTCCCTAGGCCACCCCACCCAAACACGGCCGCCTGTACGCGTTGCCTGCACCCCGTGCTCCCTACTCCAGATCTGGGTAAGTCTCCCGTCGCACATCCAGCAAACCGTCCCCGCCTTCTCTGACGTGACAGCAGCAGCAGCCTCTTCCTCTCCGTTTTATCCAAGCCAGCTAATCCGTTTTGCTGTGGTAAGACTCAACATTGAACCATGGTCATCCAGAAAAGAAGTTCTGTAGATTCTAGATCTTGGGACATCGATCAGGATCCTATTTTTCTTCTTTTGCTGGCTCATTGGTGAAAAGATTAGACTTATGAGTGGGAAAATAAGGGGAACTTTGCATCTGTTTCAGTGTGTTGATTTATTCAATTTCAGTTTGCTAGAAAGAGCTTTGTTATCTCACGTATTTTGAAATTTTAGGACCTACTATTGTGGTGTGTTATTAGCGCTCACGTTCGTTCATGCCATTGATAACTGAAAATGGTTCTTGTATCATTGCTACATATGTTCTTTTAGAATATGTACCTCATGTGAAGATGAGGCCTAGCCCTTTTCTCAGTGGTATTTATGTACTTTTTGATCATGACTTTATTAGGGAGTTGCAGTATAATGTCTTTAAATTAGATATGTCAAATATTTATTACTTTCTCATGCTTGATTTCTCGTAGCTTGAATCTGCCATATCATGGAGCCACTGTTGAAGCTGCAGCCCACGGTACAACTTCTGGATATCACCTCCTTTGAAAAATCATTTTGGCAGTAAGTGTTCAGTTTTAGAAGCAAGTTAGTCATATCTTTAGTTAGAAATGTAAGTAATTATTTGCATACTTGTGCCAGTCTCCTGTAGGTGCTGCTTCTCATCTCTAGAAATCTTTGTAGCAGAAGGAAGGAAGTCATATATTATAGATGCAGTGAAGAGCAAGGAAAAACCCGTCTCAGGTATCTTTCACACTTTGTCAAGCTGGTCTAAATGTGCTAATTGTCTCACAAATAGTAAGATGTGTTGGCCGTTACCTTATTATTTGTTGTTGTCATTATTTATTTGGCGGATTACTTATTTATGATGAGGTAATGTAGAGTGTTTTGAAACTATTTAGCATCCCATCCCCAATGTTGACCCAGCCTATCCTCATATGCATCAGCACCACTAATCCAATCATGTTGTCTTCCCCTGAACCCATATTCCGTTGCAGGTACCTTTTCTCTTGGAACGGGCCATCTCTTGGATGTGGCAACAAGCTCGGCTCTCTACTCGCATTCGGCCTGCTGGAAGGGTGAGTTGGCATGTGTCTGTGCTCTGTTTTCCATGTGTGTATGTGTGTTTCTGTTCAGTGCAAGCCCATGGATACCGAAGATTATGACGAACACAGACTTCTTAGACAAAGTTCTCGTAGGTCAGCAGCATGAGGTGGCTATTGCACATGCATATCTATCTAATTTTTGTGTTTCTTCCATCATGTATCCAGTCTGGTGGTCATATTCCTCAGTTACTCAATAAAGTAATGGCATGCTGGATCTTTTCTAGGGCATGATTTAGTTCAGATCCTCTTGGCTAGTCATTGGCACTTGGGCATCAAATCTGGGGTCATTGTTTGCCCCAACGTCTACATAGTCCCCTTACTTTATTTTACGTCCTTGAAATACAATCTTCACCTTATCATGCTGGTTTAGATGAAGCCGAATTTACTATGTATCTAAAATTAGGGGATTATGCAATTTCTTTGGTTATTGGTAAACTGTTATTCGACTGGCTGCAAGTAAACTTTAGTTTTTCAAAAATCTTTAGTTCTGAAAAATCATCTATCTATGATTGGAATCTTGAGATTGCACATGTTTCATCAAAGCAAAGAGGGCCAAGACCTCGTTAAGAATGCCTCCTAATGGACACAAGGTCGAACTTGAAGCTACCGGTGAGTATTATTTACTCCTGTCCATTATTTCATAAAGCACTAAAATGTAGTATAACATCAAATGATTACTTTGCTGCCATACCATATCTAAGATTTGCAAAGAAAATACTAAATGAAATTCCTTTTTTTCGTCCTTCTGGATTAGCTAAGTGTTTTGCTCAATAGTGCTATGGTATTTAAATTATCATCACATGGACCAAATTATGTTCTGGAGCCACTTTAAAACATAAAAAATGTATATTTCACAGGGCTTTAAGATGTTGTATAGATATGCCAAAAAGATGAACCTTGAAAGAGTTTAGAGGACAACAGCTCTCATGGTGAAGGATGTTGCTCATCATCCCCTGGCCCTTTCAATATTACTCTCATTAATGGTGTACATGACTTTGTAGGGGAAATAACACTGATTCATCCCCTGTTAGTTTGGAGGATGGTGCTATGTATGACCACATCGGCAATGGCAGCACCGGAGGCAGCAATGATGGTGAGAACATGGTGGACTGGTGGTAGCCTAGTGACTTTGAGACTTATGAAGATGTAGGTGATGCTCCAGATCATCAACAAAGGTGACTTAGAAACGTGAGTATTTTGTTATCATTAGTTCATTACATTGCTTTGTGCAGTGTGATGGATGAGTATTTTGATTTTGAGTGGTGGTGACATTTATATGTACAATTTTCATATTACCGCTGTTGAGCAAATAAATTTTTTTATATGTCAACTACCAGTTGTTGAATCATGCCTGGATATGTGCTATGTATATACTCATTCTGAATGCGTGTATGAACATAGAATGTGGATTTGGGTTTATTGGGATCATACGTGGACCATTGATACGGGCGAACAAAAAGGATATGGATTTGTTAGTTACGTGCTCAGCAATGATCCAAAAAGAAAATTACATGCTCAACATAATTTAGTTTCCGGCATGCCTATTTTTCCTGTAGGTTAGCTGTCACAAAAACTTGACCTATAAATCTGACGGAATCCAGTTTTTTCTTAGGGTGGCCGACAGGAATAACCGTCAGGGATGTATTTCCTGTGGGCCGCCCGTCAGGCATTTAAAGATTTCCCTGTCGTTCTATTCCTGACGGGATTTTCCTGTCGGGTAACCGCTAGGAAATATTTTCCTGACGGGATTTGACATTTTCCTGTGGGTTTCTAGCCGTGGGGAAAAGTCTGTTTTCTAGTAGTGATACTCTTGATCTAGTTGAGGCCGAGGGAGAGTTTTGTCAGCACGACGGCGTGATGACAGTGATGATGAAGTTACCGACGCAGGGCTTCACCTAAGCACTACAACGATATGACCGATGTGGTAATCTGTGGAGGGGGGCGCCGCGCACGGCTAAGAGAACTGTCAACTTGTGTATATATGGGGTTCCCCCCTCCCCCGTATATAAAGGAGGGGAGGAGGAGAGGGCCGACCCTCATAGGGCGCGCCCAAGGGGGGGAATCCTACTCCCAGTAGGAGTAGGTTTCCCCTTTCCTAGTAGGAGTAGGAGAAGAAGGAAGAGGGAGAGAGGGAGAAGGAAAGGGGGGGCGCCCCCCCACCGCAATTTGGATTGGTCTTGCGGGGCGCGCCCTCCACCTGGCCGCCTCCTCCTCTCTTCCACTAAGGCCCAATAAGGCCCATTGACTCCCCGGGCGGTTCCGGTAACCTCCCGGTACTCCGAAAAATGCCCGAACTCATTCGGAACCATTCTAGTGTCCAAAACTAGCCTTCCGATATATCGGTCTTTATGTCTTGACCATTTCGAGACTCCTCATCATGTCCGTGATCACATCCGGGAGTCCGAAATACCTTCGGTACATCAAAACACATAAACTCATAATACCGATCGTCATCGAACGTTAAGCGTGCGGACCCTACGGGTTCGAGAACGATGTAGACATGACCAAGACTCATCTTCGGTCAATAACCAATAGCGGAACCTGGACGCTCATATTGGCTCCCACATATTCTACGAAGATCTTTATCGGTCAAACCGCATAACAACATATATTGTTCCCTTTGTCATCGGTATGTTACTTGCCCGCGATTCGATCGTCGGTATCTCAATACCTAGTTCAATCTCGTTACCGGCAAGTCTCTTTACTCATTTCGTAATGTATCATCCCGCAACTAACTCATTAGTCACATTGCTTGCAAGGCTTATAGTGATGTGCATTACGAGAGGGCCCAGAGATACCTCTCCGACAATCGGAATGACAAATCCTAATCTCGATCTATGCCAACTCAACAAACAACATCGGAGACACCTGTAGAGCATCTTTATAATCACCCAGTTATGTTGTGACGTTTGATAGCACACTAAGTGTTCCTCCGATATTCGGGAGTTGCATAATCTCATAGTCATAGGAGCATGTATAAGTTATGAAGAAAGCCATAGCAACAAACTAAACGATCATCGTGCTAAGCTAACTGATGGGTCAAGTCAATCACATCATTCTCTAATGATGTGATCCCGTTAATCAAATGACAACTCATGCCTATGGCTAGGAAACATAACCATCTTTGATTCAACGAGCTAGTCAAGTAGAGGCATACTAGTGACACTCTGTTTGTCTATGTATTCACACATGTACTAAGTTTCTGGTTAATACAATTCTAGCATGAATAATAAACATTTATCATGATATAAGGAAATATAAATAACAACTTTATTATTGCCTCTAGGGAATATTTCCTTCAGTCTCCAACTTGCACTAGTGTCAATAATCTAGATAACACAGTAATGATTCTAACACCCATGGAGTCTTGGTGTTGATCATGTTTTGCTCGTGAGAGAGGCTTAGTGAACGGGTCTGCAACATTTAGATCCGTATGTATCTTGCAAATCTCCATCTCTCCCTCCTTGACTTGATTGTGGATGGAATTGAAGCGTCTCTTGATGTGCTTGGTTCTATTGTGAAATCTGGATTCCTTTGCCAAGGCAATTGCACCAGTATTGTCACAAAAGATTTTCATTGGACCCGATGCACTAGGTATGACACCTAGATCGGATATGAACTCCTTCATCCAGACTCCTTCATTTGCTGCTTCCAAAGCAGCTATGTACTCCGCTTCACACGTAGATCCCGCCATGACGATTTGTTTAGAACTGCACCAACTTACAGCTCCACCGTTCAATATAAATACGTATCCAGTTTATGACTTAGAGTCATCCGGATCAATGTCAAAGCTTGCATCGACGTAACCATTTACGACGAGCTCTTTGTCACCTCCATAAATGAGAAACATATCCTTAGTCCTTTTCAAGTATTTCAGGATGTTCTTGACCGCCGTCCAGTGACCCACTCCTGGATTACTTTGGTACCTCCCTGCTAAACTTATAGCAAGGCACACATCAGGTATGGTACACATCATTGCATACATGATAGAACCTATGGCTAAAGCATAGGGAATGACTTTCATTTTCTCTCTATCTTCTGCAGTGGTCGGGCATTGAGTCTGACTCAATTTCACACATTGTAACACAGGCTAGAACCCTTTCTTTGCTTGATCCATTTTGAACTTCTTCAAAACTTTATCAAGGTATGTGCTTTGTGAAAGTCCAATTAAGCGTCTTGATCTATCTCTATAGATTTTGATGCCCAATATATAAGCAGCTTCACCGAGGTCTTTCATTGAAAAACTCTTGTTCAAGTACCCTTTCATTAAAAACTCTTGTTCAAGTACTCCATCCAGAAATTCTATATCATTTCCAATCAGCAATATGTCATCCACATATAATATTAGAAATGATACAGAGCTCCCATTCACTTTCTTGTAAATACATGCTTCTCCAAAAGTCTGTATAAAACCATATGCTTTGATCACACTATCAAAACGTTTATTCCAACTCCGAGATGCTTGCACCAGTCCATAAATGGATCGCTGGAGCTTGCACACTTTGTTAGCATCCTTTGGATTGATAAACCTTCGGGTTGCATCATATACAACTCTTCTGCCAGAAATCCATTCAGGAATGCAGTCTTTACATCCATTCGTCAAATTTCATAATCATAAAATGCGGCAATTGCTAACATGATTCGGACGGACTTAAGCATCGCTACGGGTGAGAAGGTCTCATCGTAGTCAACTCCTTGAACTTGTCGAAAACCTTTCGCAACAAGTCGAGCTTTGTAGACAGTAACATTACCGTCAGCGTGAATCTTCTTGAAGATCCATTAATTTTGTATGGCCTCCCGATCATCGGGCAAGTCAACCAAAGTCCACACTTTGTTCTCATACATGGATCCCATCTCAGATTTCATGGCCTCAAGCCATTTCGCGGAATCTGGGCTCATCATCGCTTCCTCATAGCTCGTAGGTTCGTCATGGTCAAGTAACATGACCTCTAGAA
>NC_057814.1:28591973-28604393 GCF_018294505.1 Triticum aestivum
GCGGGAGCAGGTGCGGGAGCCGGTGCGGGAGCAGGTGCAGGTGCTGGTGCAACGCTAGTCGAGCTGCTCCCCAAGAATTCAGCAAGGGGAATGTCTGCTGCATTTTTTTCTGGATTTTGCCTGCTCCAATTGAAAACGGCCGAACCAAGGTAGTAGACATATCTACAAGCACCTGTTTTGTGACAGCTACCGCTGTCGCGACTGTCTCAGACGATTTCTTCTCAACCTTCTTGTCGATGTTTTCTTCAGTTAACCTCCGTCTTTCCTTTCTCTCCTCCGTGGTCTCACAGTAGTACTTCTTCCACGTGGTGCCGTCTCCGACACCGTGCACGCGTCCATACGACGATCGAGTCTCCTCCGGGAGCCCTTTCAATATGTTCAACGCCCGGTTGAATGGAGTGTCCCACTTGGGCCTCGGCAACGCCTCAGATGGCGAGTTGCTTTCGGCCGCAATCCTGTGCTGCTCTCTCTGCAAAAGGCACAAGGATCATTCACAAATATGACTAACGTGCAGTCGAATTGATCAGAAACTAAAATTAGCAGCAGTCTCATGAACTCCGTCGTGACCGCGTTCGTCTTGAAAACCTTCTTCACTGGGTCTCAACGGTGCCGGGCCCTGAGGACGTCACACTCCTGCGGGACGGTGAACTCCGCCAAGGGGTCTGGGATGCCCAGACTCGCGGCTTCCGCGTCCTCCTTGGCCCATATAGACCTCTTCCCGCCGTAACCACGACTTCCGAGGTGGTGGGACCCACTTTTCCTCTGTTGAAGCCCCTTCATGTACTTCGACTTTTTTTTGGCAGCTTCGGCCTCGCAAGCCGCCTTGAATATTTGAAAGTGCTCTGCCGTGATTGTCGGATTATCCTTTACAATCTCGGAGTAGGGTTCCTTTTTGTTGACGATCCGATATTTCACCCTTGATTTCCAGGCGGCCAACGCGCCGCTAAACTTGGTCATGGCGTGTTTGTTTATCTTCTTCATTGCCGGGTCCTTATCTGGATCTTTATAATCCTTTTCATTCCGGCCCGGGAACAAGAATATCTGGTGCAGCTTCTTTAGGAGGGAGGGCCTCATATTATCTATCTTCTGTAGTTTCTCATCGTTGATGGTGGTGGTTGTCCGTATGATGCAGCCTATTTGATTGCCGTAGCACGCGCGCGCTTCCTCGGGCGGGTTTGGCTCAAAATTTGCGTCGTCCACCTCTGTGACCACCAGTCTAGTAGTCCTGAGCTTGTTAGGAAGCCGTTGCCTCTTTGCTTTCGGTTCTATACCGGCTCCGCTAGTCTCGGTGCCGGTCTCAGTCTCAGCGCCGGTCTCGATGCCGGTCTCAGTCTCAGCACCGGTCTGCATGTCGGTCTCAGTCCCCGATGCGACCGGTGGGCCCAGCAACAACATCCGTTGATCGTCGGCAAGGCTCAAAAATTCGTCTGCCACCAGGTAGACGTTGTCGAAATCACCAGAACCCTGTCCTTCATTGTTGCTAGCCATGTTTCCTACGATTAAATCTAGTCAATTAATTCTAGACCTAATAAAATGAATAATAACATAAAAAAGGCCTATGCTTTGCAGGAACGCTGACTCCTTCCCTGTGTGGCAAATCTCGGGCACTCGATATGTCCTAGTTTGTAGCACAAGTCATGCCAAAATTCACGGAAAATTTCGGCATGACTTTTGCTAAAAAGTGGACAAATCGAGAACCTGAAATTTGCCGGAACGGAAATGAATCAACACTCCGGCAAAACATAGGCCACTCGGCTTAATTCCCTGGAAACAGTGTTCAAATATCCATCCTCGACACCGCAACACATGTCCAAATATACACAAGCAAACACATGTCCAAATATACGTGGCCAAATTTCACAAGCTAATTCAAAAACTAAGTGTAGAAGAAAATTCATTTAACTACTAAGCGAACAAAATTCAGTTAACTTTAGTGCTCTATAATGATGAAAGGAAACTACTAATTTCATTCATTTAGGTTATTCATTTAACGTCACCTAATTAGCCTACTGTACCACTACTACTAGCAGCACTACTAACCTAATTAACCTAGCAAAACCCTACTGCCCTAACTAGAAAACATCTAATTAACATCTACTAGTACCACTACTGCCCTAACCTAATTAACATCTACTAGTATCACTATATACTACAAGCAGCACTGCTACAACATTTTCTTCATTTTTTCTTTTTAAAGAAACATCTATGAAAACAAAAACCCTAATTAAACCCTACTGCCCTAACTAACTTTTGCTGTAAACCAATTTTTTTGCTATAAACTAATTTTTGCTCCAACATCTACTACTTAACTACTTTTGCTCTAAACTAAATTTTTTGCTATAAACTAACTTTTGCTCTACTAATTTTTTCTCTAAAATGCAGAGAGAGAGGAGTGGTGGGGGAGGGGTGGGGGCTTACAGAGAGGGGAGAGACGGTGGCGGGGAGGTGCTCGGCGACGGAGGCAGGGGCGGGGAGGGCGGGCTCGGGCACGGGCAGTGGCGGTCCCGGGCGGGCTCGGGCGGCGATGAGGTCGAGGGCCGCCGCGGTGAGGTCGAGGGCGGCGACAGTGAGGTCGAGGGCGGCCTCGGGCGGCGGCGGTGAGGCGGAGGGCGGCCTCGGGCGGCGGCTGTGAGGATGAGGGCGGCCTCGGGGGGAGACGGTGAGGTTGCGGGCGTCCACGCCGGCAGGAGACGACGGCGAAGTGGGGCGACAGCGAATTGGGGAGACGGCGGCGAAGTGGGGCGAGTGATTTGGGGGAGAAGTCGTGGGGGGAGGGAAACCACTTGTTAAGTGACACATAACGGTAGCGCGTTTCTGAAAACGCGCTATATCTAAGTTAGCTACAACGCATTTTCAGAAACGCGCTACTGCTATGCCTTTCTCCTTTTTCCCTTTTTCATTTATTTTTGTTTACATTTTATTTTTTTCCTTTCTTCTTTTTCTATTTCTTTCATTTTCATTAACTTTTCTACTTGTTTTTCATTTTATTTTCTTTTCGTTAGCAGTAGCGCCTTACACATAAACGCGCTGCTACAACAATATTAGCGGCAGCGCTGTTTCTAAAAGAGCGCTACTACTAGCCTATCGGCTTAGTGGTGGGAATTTGAGTAGTAGCGCTTTTACAACGGGACGCGCTACTTCTATATATGTATCTGCAGCGCGGTTATTCCGCACGCGCTACTGCTGTGTAGCAGTAGCGCGCTTTTTAACAAGCACTACTGCTAAAGTTCTGTGTATAAGGTTTTCCCTAGTAGTGTATACCCATATCTGCTCAAATCATCTGTGAAGGTCAGAAAATAACGATACCCGCCGCGAGCCTCAATATTCATCGGACCACATACATCAGTATGTAGGATTTCCAAAAAAACTGTTGCTGGCTCCATTGTTCCGGAGAACGGAGTTTTAGTCATCTTGCTCAGGAGGCATGGTTCGCAACTACCAAGTGATTCATAATCAAGTGATTCCAAAAGTCCATTAGAATGGAGTTTCTTCATGTGCTTTACACAAATATGACCCAAACGGCAGTGCCACAAATAAGTTGCACTATCATTATCAACTCTGCATCTTTTGGCTTCAATATTATGAATATGTGTATCACTACTATCGAGACTCAACAAAAATAGACCATTCTTCAAGGGTGCATGACCATAAAAGATATTACTCATATAAATAGAACGACCATTATTCTCAGATTTAAATGAATAACCGTCTTGCATCAAACAAGATCCAGATATAATGTTCAGGCTTAACGCTGGCACCAAATAACAATTATTCAGGTCTAAAACTAATCCCGAAGGTAGATGTAGAGCTAGCGTGCCGACGGCGATCGCATCGACTTTGGAACCATTTCCCACGCGCATCGTCACCTCGTCCTTAGCCAATCTTCGCTTAATCTGTAGTCCCTGTTTCAATTTGCAAATATTAGCAACAGAACCAGTATCAAATACCCAGGCACTACTGCGAGCATTAGTAAGTTACACATCAATAACATGTATATCACATATACCTTTGCTCACCTTGCCATCCTTCTTATCCGCCAAATACTTGGGGCAGTTCCGCTTCCAGTGACCATTCCCTTTGCAGTAGAAGCACTCAGTCTCAGGCTTAGGTCCAGACTAGGGATTCTTCACTTGAGCAGCATCTTGCTTGCTGTTCTTCTTGAATTTCCCCTTTTTTCAATTACCCTTTTTCTTGAAACTAGTGGTCTTATTGACTGATGTCTACTACGCAACCTTCTTCTTGTAGACGTTGTTGGGCCTCCAAGTGCAGAGGTTTGTAGGACAGTAGCAAATTTCCCTCAAGTGGATGACCTAAGGTTTATCAATCTGTAGGAGGCGTAGGATGAAGATGGTATCTCTCAAGCCAACCTGCAACCAAATAACAAAAAGTCTCTTGTGTCCCCAACACACCCAATACATGGTAAATTGTATAGATGCACTAGTTCGGCGAAGATATGGTGATACAAGTGCAATATGGATGGTAGATATAGGTTTTTGTAATCTGAAAATATAAAAACAGCAAGGTAACTAGTAATAAAAGTGAGCATAAATGGTATTGCAATGCGTTTAAACAAGGCCTAAGGTTCATACTTTCACTAGTGCAAGTTCTCTCAACAATAATAACATAATTGGATCATATAACTATCCCTCAACATGCAACAAAGAGTCACTCCATAGTCACTAATAGCGGAGAACAAACGAAGAGTTTATTGTAGGGTATGAAACCACCTCAAAGTTATTCTTTCTGATCGATCTATTCAAGAGTCCGTAGTAAAATAACACGAAGCTATTCTTTCCGTTCGATCTATCCTAGAGTTCGTACTAGAATAACACCTTAAGACACAAATCAACCAAAACCCTAATGTCACCTAGATACTCCAATGTCACCTCAAGTATCCACGGGTATGATTATACGATATGCATCAAACAATCTCAGATTCATCTATTCAACCAACACAAAGTACTTCAAAGAGTGCCCCAAAGTTTCTACCGGAGAATCAAGACGTAAACGTGTGCCAACCCCTATGCATATGTTCACAAGGTCACTGAACCCGCAAGTTGATCACCAAAACATACATCAAGTAGATCACGTGAATATCCCATTGTCACCACAGATAAGCACATGCAAGACATACATCAAGTGTTCTCAAATCCTTAAAGACTCAATCCGATAAGATAACTTCAAAGGGAAACTCAATCCATTACAAGAGAGTAGAGGGGGAGAAACATCATAAGATCCAACTATAATAGTAAGCTCGTGATACATCAAGATCATGCCAAATCAAGAACACGAGAGAGAGAGAGAGAGAGATCAAACACATAGCTACTGGTACATACCCTCAACCCCGAGGGTGAACTACTCCCTCCTCGTCATGGAGATCACCGGGATGACGAAGATAGCCACCGGTGCGGGATCCCCCGTCCGGCAGGGTGCCGAAACAGGGTCCCAGTTTGTTTTTGGTGGCTATAGAGGCTTTCGGCGGCGGAACTCTCGATCTAGGTTATTTTTTGGAGGTTTCTGTATTTATAGGAATTTTTGGCATAGGTCTCACGTCAGGGGGGCCTCAGAGTCGTCCACAAGATAGGGGGCCACGCCCAGGGGGTAGGGCGCGCCTCCCACCCTCGTGGACAGCCCGAGACTCTTCTGTCCCAACTCTTTTACTCCGGGGGCTTCTTTTGGTCCATAAAAAATCATCAAAAATTGGCACGTCAGTTGGACTCCGTTTGGTATTCCTTTTCTGTAAAACTTAAAAACAAGGAAAACAACAGAAACTGGCACTGGGCTCTAGGTTAATAGGTTAGTCCCAAAAATCATACAAAATAGCATATAAAACATCCTAGATGGATAATATAATAGCATGGAACAATCAAAAATTATAGATACGTTGGAGACGTATCAAGCATCCCCAAGCTTAATTCCTGCTCGTCCTCGAGTAGGTAAATGATAAAAATAGAATTTTTGATGTGGAGTGCTACCTAACATAATTATCAATGTAATTTTCTTTATTGTGGCATGAATATACAGATCCATAAGATTCAAGACAAAAGTTTAATATTGACATAAAAATAATAATACTTCAAGCATACTAACCAAGCAATTATGTCTTCTCAAAATAATATAGCCAAAGAAAGCTCATCCCTCCAAAATCATATAGTTTGGCCATGCTTAATTTTCATCACACAAAATGCTCCCATCATGCACAACCCTGATGGCAAGCCAAGCAATTGTTTCATACTTTAGTATTCTCAAACTTTTTCATCTTTCACGCAATATATGAGCACGAGCCATGGACTTACCACTATGGGTGGAATAGAATATGATGACGGAGGTTGTGTGGAGAAGACAAAAAGGTAGAAAGTCTCACATTGACGCGGCTAATAACCGGGCTATGGAGATGCCCATCAATTGATGTCAATGTGAGGAGTAGGGATTGCCATGCAACGGATGCACTAGAGCTATAAATATATGAAAGATGAACAAAAGAAACTAAGTGGGTGTGCATCCAACTTGCTTGCTCACGAAGACCTAGGGCATTTGAGGAAGCCCATTGTTGGAATATACAAGCCAAGTTTTATAATGAAAAATTCCCACTAGTATACGAAAGTGACAAAATAATAGACTATCTATCATGAAGATCATGGTGCTACTTTGAAGCACAAGTGTGGAAAAAGGATAGTAGCATTGTCCCTTCTCTCTTTTTTTGTGCCTTCCTTTTTTTATTTGACCTTTTTTTTCCTTTCTTTTTTTATTTGGCCTTTCTCTTTTTTCACGAGACAATGCTCTAATAATGTTGATCATCACACTTCTATTTATTTACAACTCAAGGATTACAACTCAATACTAGAACAAAATATGATTCTATATGAGTGCCTCCGGCGGTGTACCGGGATGGGCAATGACTCAAGAGTGACATGTATGAAAAATGAATGGTGGCCTTGCCACAAATACGATGTCAACTACATGATCATGCAAGGCAATATGACAATGATGAAACGTGTCATAATAAATGAAACGGTGGAAAGTTGCATGGCAATATATCTCGGAATGGCTATGGAAATGCCATAAATAGGTAGGTATGGTGGCTGTTTTGAGGAACATATAAGGAGGTTTATGTGTGATAGAGCTATCATATCACGGGGTTTGGATGCACCGGCGAAGTTTGCACCAACTCACCAGGTGAGAAAGGGCAATGCACGGTACCGAAGAGGCTAGCAATGGTGGAAAGGTGAGAGTGCGTATAATCCATGGACTCGACATTAGTCATAATGAACTCACATACTTAGAGCAACTCTAGCAGACCCCGCAAAAATACGACCCGCAAAACGCGTTTGCGGTTTCACGAAGATCGCGTTTGCGGGTCAAAAACATGCGCGGCCGAGAAAAACTCTTATCTAAACCTGCATAATTTGAAAAATTACTTTCGCGGGAGAAATTGCACAAAAATAGTTCATCACATACTACATAGTTCATCACATGTTCAACAAACTACAAGCATAGCTATACTACATACTATGTTAAACTAGTACTAGGGGGGCGGATCTGACGGCGGCGAGGTCGCGGTAACTGGACGACGCCGTGGAGGTGCCGGACGCTCAATCCTCCTCGCCGGAGCTGCACAGATCGATGTACTTCTCCGCCTGCTCCGCGCCGATGCGGCGCCACTCGTCAGCCTTCTCGTTGGCGGGGACCGCCTGCCGCCTCTCGAGGGCTTTGAGCTCCTCGGCGTGACGCCGGCGCTCCTCCTCCTCATGCACGCTCCGCTCGGCGATGGCGGCGGCGAAGTCCGCGACGTAGTCCTCGGGCCCGATGACTCCACGACAGCCGAGCGGAGCGGGCTCCTCGGGCTCCCCCTTCACCGGGACGAAGGCGAACGGCGTTGGCGGCTCCGGCTGAAGGAAATATGCCCTAGAGGCAATAATAAAGTATTATATATTTCCTTATATCATGATAAATGTTTATTATTCATGCTAGAATTGTATTAACCGGAAACATAATACATGTGTGAATACATAGACAAACAGAGTGTCACTAGTATGCCTCTACTTGACTAGCTCATTAATCAAAGATGGTTATGTTTCCTAGCCATAGACATGAGTTGTCATTTGATTAACAGGAGCACGTCATTAGGAGAATGACGTGATTGACATGACCCATTACGTTAGCTTAGCACCCGATCGTTTAGTATGTTGCTATTGCTTTCTTCATGACTTATACATGTTCCTATGACTATGAGATTATGCAACTCCCGTTTACCGGAGGAACACTTTGTGTGCTACCAAACGTCACAACGTAACTGGTTGATTATAAAGGTGCTCTACAGGTGTCTCCAAAGGTACTTGTTGGGTTGGCGTATTTCGAGATTAGGATTTGTCACTCCGATTGTCGGAGAGGTATCTCTGGGCCCACTCGGTAATGCACACCACTATAAGCCTTGCAAGCATTGTGACTAATGAGTTAGTTGCGGGATGATGTATTACGGAACGAGTAAAGAGACTTGCCAGTAACGAGATTGAACTAGGTATCGAGATACCGACGATCGAATCTCGGGCAAGTAACATACCGATGACAAAGGGAACAACGTATGTTGTTATGCGGTCTGACCGATAAAGATCTTCGTAGAATATGTGGGAGCCAATATGGGCATCCAGGTCCCGCTATAGGTTATTGACCGGAGAGGTGTCTCGGTCATGTCTACATAGTTCTCGAACCCAAAGGGTCCGCACGCTTAAAGTTACGATGACAGTTTTATTATGAGTTTATGTATGTTGATGTACTGAAGGAGTTCGGAGTCCCGGATGAGATCGGGGACATGACGAGGAGTCTCGACATGGTCGAGACGTAAAGATCGATATATTGGACGACTATATTCGGACTTCGGAAAGATTTCGAGTGATTCGGGTATTTTTCGGAGTACCGGAGAGTTACGGGAATACGTATTGGGCCTTATTAGGCCATACGGGAAAGAAGGAAAAGGGCCTCAAGGGTGGCCGCACCCCTCCCCTTGGTCTGGTCCGAATTGGACTACGGAAGGGGGGCGCCCCCTTCCTTCCTTCTCTTTTTCCCTTCCTCTTTTCCTATTTCATATGGGAGGTGGAATCCTACTAGGACTAGGGAGTCCTAGTAGGACTCCACACTTGGTGCGCCCCCTCCTAGGGCCGGCCTCCTCCTCCCTTGCTCCTTTATATACGGGGGCAGGGGGCACCTGAGAACACACTTGATATACGATATTTTAGCCGTGTGCGGTGCCCCCCTCCACCAGATTACACCTCGATAATACCGTCGCAGAGCTTAGGCGAAGCCGTGCGTCGGTGGAACATCATCATCGTCACCACGCCGTCGTGCTGACGAAACTCTCCCTCAACACTCGGCTGGATCGGAGTTCGAGGGACGTCATCGAGCTGAACGTGTGTAGAACTTCGGAGGTGCCGTGCGTTCGGTACTTGATCGGTCGGATCGTGAAGACGTACGACTACATCAACCGCGTTGTGATAACGCTTCCGCTGTCGGTCTACGAGGGTACGTGGACAACACTCTCCCCTCTCGTTGCTATGTATCACCATGATCTTGCGTGTGCGTAGGAATTTTTTTGAAATTACTACGTTCCCCAACACCGGCTCCTCCTCCTCGTCCGACCACTCCCTCTTCACGGGGAGGAAGCCTGCGGCGGCGGAGGAGGAGGATCTGGCGTAGGAAGACCGCGCGGAGGAGAAGGACGCGCGCCGGTGGTCGTACTACTCCGTCTCGCGGAGGTAGAAGCTCGCCGGCGGTGACAGCCCGTGGTTGGTCCACTTCCGGGCGCCGCGCTTCCTCGTGCCGTCGGAGCGGACGCGCCGATCGCGCTCCAGGTCCCTCTCACGGCCGGAGCCGCGTCCGGAGCTCCACATTCGCCCGCACATGGCGGCTGGAGGCGGGGCGGAGGGTCGCCGGCGGCGAGAAATTGGGAGAGGAGAAAGGGGAATCGGGTGGCTCGCGGCGGCGGGGGGATAGGGTTTGGACCCGCAAAAGGGTCGCAGAACCGCACTTATAGTGCTCGGGGCGTGCGGTTTGCGGGCTCCGGCAAAAAAATTTGCGGGTTGGGCGAGTATGCGGGCTCTGTTCTGGCCGGAAAATTGGCCCGAGCCCGCATACTCGCCGGAATTTTTGCGGGCCGGGCATTTTGCGGGGTGTGCTAGAGTTGCTCTTATTGCAAAAATCTATAAGTCATCAAAACCAACCACTACGCGCATGCTCCTAGGGGGATAGATTGGTAGGAAAAGACCATCGCTCGTCCCCGACCGCCACTCATAAGGAGGACAATCAAAGAAACACCTCATGCTTCAAATTTGTCACACAACGGTTACCATACGTGCATGCTACGGGACTTGCAAACCTCAACACAAGTATTTCTCAATTTCATAATTACTCAACTAGCACGACTCTAATATCACTATCTTTATATCTCAAAACAATTATCAAGTATCAAACTTTTCATAGTATTCAATGCACTCTGTATGAAAGTTTTTATTATATCCCTCTTGGATGCCTATCATATTAGGACTAAATTCATAACCAAAGCAAATTACCATGTTGTTCTAAAAAGACTCTCAAAATAATATAAGTGAAGCATGAGAGATCAATAATTCCTTCAAAATAAAACCACCGTCGTGCTCTAAAAAGATATAAGTGAAGCACTAGTGCAAAATTATCTAGCTCAAAAGATATAAGTGAAGCACAATGAGTAGTCGAATAATTATGTAACTATGTGAAGAGTCTCTAACATTTAATAATTTCAGATCTTGGGATATTATTCAAACATCAAGCAAAACTAAATAAAATAAAATGACGCTCCAAGCAAAACACATACCATGTGGTGAATAAACATATAGCTCCAAGTAAAGTTACCGAAGAACAAAGACGAAAGAGGGGATGCCATCCGGGGCATCCCCAAGCTTAGGCTCTTGGTTGTCCTTGAATATTACCTTGGGGTGCCTTGGGCATCCCCAAGCTTAGGCTCCTTCCACTCCTTATTCCATAGTCCATCGAATCTTTACCCAAAACTTGAAAACTTCACAACACAAAACTTAATAGAAAACTCGTGAGCTCCGTTAGTATAAGAAAATAAATCAGCACTTAGGTACTGTTGTGAACTCATTCTAAATTCATATTGGTGTAATATCTACTGTATTCCAACTTCTCTATGGTTTATACCTCCGATACTACTCATATAGATTCATCAAAATAAGCAAACAACACAATGAAAACAGAATCTGTCAAAAACAGAACAGTCTGTAGTAATCTGTATCATTCGAATACTTCTGGAACTCCAAAAATTCTGAAATAAATTGATGGACCTGAGGAATTTGTCTGTTAATCATCTGCAAAAAGAATCAACCTAAAAGCACTCTCCAGTAAAAAATGGCAGTTAGTCTCGTGAGCGCAAAAGTTTCTGTTTTTCACAGCAAGATCACATAGACTTCACCCAAGTATTCCCAAAGGTTCTAGTTGGCACAAACACTAATTAAAACAAAAACCACATCTAACCAGAGGCTAGATGAATTATTTATAACTAAACAGGAGCAAAAATCAAAGAACAAAAATAAAATTGGGTTACCTCCCAACAATCGCTAACGTTTAACGCCCCTAGCTGGGCATGATGATTTCCATGATGCTCACATAAAAGATAAGAATTGAAACATAAGGAGAGCATCAAGAAGAATATGACTAGCACATTTAAGTCTAACCCACTTCCTATGCATAGGGATTTTGTGAGCAAACAACATATGGGAACAATAATCAACTAGCATAGGAAGGCAAAACAAGCATAACTTTAAAACTTTAAGCACATAGAGAGGAAACTTGATATTATTGCAATTCCTACAATAATATATTCCTCCCTCATAATAATTTTCAGTAGCATCATGAATGAATTCAACAATATAACTATCACATAAAGCATTCTTTTCATGAGCCACAAGCATAGAATTTTTATTACTCTCCACATAAGCAAATTTCTTTTCATGAATAGTAGTGGGAGCAAACTCAACAAAATAACTATCATGTGAAGCATAATCCAATTGAAAATTAAAATCATGATGGCAAGTTTAATGGTTATCTTTATTCTTTATAGCATACGTGTGATATGTCTCCAACATATCTATAATTTTTGATTGCTTCATGCTATATTATATTCTGTTTTGGATGATTAATGGGCTTTGTTATACACTTTTATATTATTTTTTGGGACTAACCTATTAACCGGAGGCCCAGCCCAAAGTGTTGTTTTTTGCCTATTTTAGAGTTCCGCAGAAAAAGAATATCAAACGGAGTCCAGACGGAATGAAACCTTCGGGAACGTGATTTACGGAACAAACGTGATCCAGAGGACTTGGAGTCTACGTCAAGAAATCAACCAAGAGAGCACGATGCAGGGGGGCGCCTACC
>NC_057814.1:28604650-28609747 GCF_018294505.1 Triticum aestivum
ACCGACGTACTTCTTCCTCCTATATATATCTACGTACCCCGAACCAACAGAGGCATCCACGAAAACCTAATTCCACCGCCGCAACCTTCTGTACCCGTGAGATCCCATCTTAGGGCCTTTTCTGGCGTCCTGCCGGAGGGGGCATTGATCACGGAGGGCTTCTACATCAACACCATAGCCTCTCCGATGATGTGTGAGTAGTTTACCTCAGACCTTCGGGTCCATAGTTATTAGCTAGATGGCTTCTTCTCTCTTCTTTGGATCTGAATACAAAGTTCTCCATGATTCTCGTGGAGATCTATTCGATGTAATCTTCTTTTGCGGTGTGTTTGTTGAGACCGATGAATTGTGGGTTTATGATCAAGTTTATCTATGAACAATATTTGAATCTTCTCTGAATTCTTTTATGTATGATTGGTTATCTTTGCAAGTCTCTTCGAATTATCAGTTTGGTTTGGCCTACTAGATTGATCTTTCTTGCAATGGGAGAAGTGCTTAGCTTTGGGAAAAACCAACGCAGTGCTCAAGAGCTAGCAACATGTCATCACAATAATCATCATAAATAGGAGGCATGCTTTCATCATAATAAATTTTCTCATCAAAACTTGGGGGACTAAACATATCATGTTCATCAAACATAGCAGCCCCAAGCTTGTGGCTTTGCATATCATTAGCATCATGGGTACTCAAAGAATTCATTCTAACAACATTGCAATCATGCTCATCATTCACATATTTTATGCCAAGCATTCTATGTAATTCTTCTTCTTGTACTTGAGCACAATTTTCCTTCCCATCATTTTCACGAAAGACATTAAAAAGATGAAGCATATGAGGCAACCTTAATTCCATTTATTTGTAGTTTTCTTTTATAAACTAAACTAGTGATTAAACAAGAAACAAAAAGATTCGATTGCAAGATCTAAAGATATACCTTCAAGCACTAACCTCCCCGGCAACGGCGCCAGGAATTGCTTGATGTCTACTACGCAACCTTCTTCTTGTAGACATTGTTGGGCCTCCAAGTGCAAAGGTTTGTAGGACAGTAGAAAATTTCCCTCAAGTGGATGACCTAAGGTTTATCAATCCATGGGAGGCGTAGGATGAAGATGGTCTCTCTCAAGCAACCCTGCAACCAAATAACAAAAAGTCTCTTGTGTCCCCAACACACCCAATACAATGGTAAATTGTATAGGTGCACTAGTTCGGCGAAGAGATGGTGATACAAGTGCAATATGGATGGTAGATATAGGTTTTTGTAATCCGAAAATATAAAAACAGCAAGGTAACTAGTAATAAAAGTGAGCGTAAACGGTATTGCAATGCGTTTAAACAAGGCCTAAGGTTCATACTTTCACTAGTGAAAGTTCTCTCAACAATAATAACATAATTGGATCATATAACTATCCCTCAACATGCAACAAAGAGTCACTCCAAAGTCACTAATAGCGGAGAAAAAACGAAAAGATTATTGTAGGGTACGGAACCACCTCAAAGTTATTCTTTCTGATCGATCTATTCAAGAGTCCGTAGTAAAATAACACGAAGCTATTCTTTCCGTTCGATCTATCCTAGAGTTCGTACTAGAATAACACCCTAATGTCACCTAGATACTCCAATGTCACCTCAAGTATCCACGGGTATGATTATACGATATGCATTAAACAATCTCAGGTTCATCTATTCAACTAACACAAAGTACTTCAAAGAGTGCCCCATAGTTTCTACCGGAGAATCAAGACGGAAACGTGTGCCAACCCCTATGTATAAGTTCACAAGGTCTCTGAATCCACAAGTTGATCACCAAAACATACATCAAGTAGATCACGTGAATATCCCATTGTCACCACAGATAAGCACATGCAAGACATACATCAAGCACTACAGGAATCAGCTATTTTGCCGTCTGCCACGGCGGACGGCAAAGGCATGAACGGCGGATGGCAAAGGCCTTTGCCGTCAGCCGCGGACAGCAAAAGGCTCCGGCAAAGTAGGCTACGGTAAACAGCTACTTTGCCGTCTGCTTCCTGGCGGCTGACGGCAAAGGCCCTTTGCCGTCAGCCGCGGACGGCAAAGAGAGCGGACGGCAAAAATTGTGCTCTCAGTCCGTTAAGTGGCTAACGGCAGGCCTTTGCTGTCCGTCAACGGACGGCAAATTTTCTAGTGCCTTTGCCGTCCGCCAGCGGACGGCAAACTTTCTAGTGTCTTTGTCGTCCGCCGTATGATGTCATCTACACGTCACCACATGGCAGACCTTTGCCGTCCGCCGCTGACGGCAAACTCTTTTACTCTTTGCCGTCTGCCACTGTAGGCAAATTGACCAAATGGGTCAGCTCCCAGGAAGCACAGCTAGATGCCACGTGGCCTCTTTGCCGTCCGCGGCAGACGGCAAAGAGCCCTTTCCCGTCGGTGGCAGACGGCAAAGAGCCTGCATATTGGCTCTTTTTTCTATTTTTTATTAATTCCAACAATTTTCATCACAAATATATATGACATATATAGATATATTTCACAAGGCCATTACAGAGCAAACATATAAGATATCCAACACATAACTTCATCATACATAGTTCCATGCATAGTTCCATCATACATAGCAAGTTCAACATAGAGGCATCCAACCATATATATTACAATAGTTTCATCCAACGATACATGCATAGTTCAACGATACAAAAGAAACAGAGAAAGGGATAAGGAGCACTCCATCTATGCAAGCTTTCGTCAAGTGAATGAAATCTGCAAAATGAAAAATAAGAAAGTTAGAAATAGGTGACTAGAACAAGAAGAAGACTAGAACAAGAAGAGTATGTCATTTATGGGCTAACTTACGTGAAATGGATCATATATGAGCTAACTAAGTTGAAATGGGTCGTTTATGAGCTAAATAAGGTCAAATGGATCGTTTTTGAGGTAACTAAGGTGAAATGGATCGTTTTTTAGCTCACTTAGGTCAAATGGATCATTTATGAGCTAACTTAGTTGAAATGGATCGTTTTTGAGCTAACTTTGTTGAAATGGATCATTTATGAGCTAATTTAGTAGAGATGGATCTTTTTGAGCTAACTTTGTTGAAATGGGTCATTTATGAGCTAATTTAGTTGAAATGGATCTTTTTTAGCTAACTTAGGTCAAATGGATCTTTTTTAGGTAACTAAGGTGAAATGGATCGTTTTTTAGCTCACTTAGGTCAAATGGATCATTTATGAGCTAATTTAGGTGAAATGGATCGTTTTTTAGCTAACTTGGTGAAATGGATCGTTTATGAGCTAAATTAGTTGAAATGGATCGTTTATGAGATAACCTAGGTAAGATGGGTCATTTTGGAGTTAACCTAGGTGAAATGGGCCATTTTGAAGCTAACATAGGTAAAATGAATCATTTAGGAGCTAATCTAGGTAAAATGGGTCATTTTGGAGGAAAAGAAGCTAACTATAGGTCATTATGGTAAGCATATTGGAGGAAATAAAGCTAAGTCTAGGTCTTTATGCATTTGTTAAGCAAAACACTAGAGAAACTTACCGTGATCAGGGAGGTGTAGGAGCGGGGTGGCTAGTGCCGCTACCTGGAGAAGGATCGTGCGATGCGTTTCTGGAGTTAAGCTGCACCAAAGATCATTTCCAATGTCTCGTTAGCATTATGACACTCAAATGTTAAGACTAGCAAGTAATGTCCATTCAAATTAAACTCACCGTGCTCCCAGGAGCAATCACTGGCATCGGCGGAGCGGGCTGACCGGACTTCTCGCACACAGACTGCACATTTGGTTTTCACAATAGAGTCATACTAGTTAGTAATGAGACTCAAATGTTAAGACTAGCAAGTAATCTACAGAAGAAACTTACCACAAGGAGCTCGTACATGGCCCTTGCGTGCATGTCATTCCGTGCCCTCTCCTCCTCCATCATCTTTCTCGTCCTCTCCTCCATCTCCCGCTGCCTCTCCGCCGCCTCCGCCAGAAGTTTCTCCGTTCTATCTCTCTCAGTCTGTATAGCAGCCTGCAACACCACTCACATGACCATTTGTAATCATTGATGGAAGCGCACACAATGTAATGGAGAAAGATAACTGAGTACGTATCACTAACCTTGATGGCGAGTTGCACTGGCCGTTCACGAGGCCTTATCTCAAGAGCGGAGCTCGACTGGCGCGCCTTGATCTCCGGGAGAGTGCTAGGACAACGGATAAGTCCATCTCCAATGGCTATGGAGCCATGGGACCTCCCGCCACCAGATATCATCACCAGCTCTGGATCAATGGGACCCTGGCTCGGGTTAAAGTCCTCCCCTTTCCTCGCCTTCCCCTCATCTCTATATCTCACGAGCTTTTTGTGGGAGGAGATGTTGGTGAAGTTGTTTGCATCATCCGAGTATGTTCAGATTGGGTTCATTTTCCCATGCTATGCTCCGGATCCTACGCAAAATTTCGGCAGCACCTCCCCGCTGTTCTCCTGATACACGTCTCTGCAATAAACAGAGAGGATGTGTACCCGGAGAACAACAGGGGAGGCACTGACGAAATTTATGCGTCGGATCCGGAGCAAAGCATATGGGAAAACAAACCCAATCTAAACATACTCGGGCTGTCCATGGATAGCGTTGGACAATTCGAAAGAATCAAGGTTATAAATAAGCAAATGCATGCATATTTATAACTATGACGCTTTCGAACGGGAGACACATATTGGTTACGCATACTGATGATTCAAGACACATATATAGCTAGCTATCAAGTTTCATCGGAATAGATCAAATAATTAATGGGGGAGGAGGACATGTCATTTGTGCTCACCCACGAACGAAGGGGCAGAGCTCGTCAAACGCACGGCGAGGTCGTCGAACACCAAACCTCGCAGCGACGAAACAACTGCACATTTAAAACTACCCGATCAACACAATTATATATGATGTTTTTCATAACAAAATCGAAAGATATATGACCTAACTAATAATTCACAAATATATGACCCCGTCGGCTTCTGGAAGGCCAAAGAACACCTTTTCGGGAGGTGTCGGGGGTCGGGGTGTCGTGTCGGTCTCGGGGTGCCGTGTCGGGGTCGGGGTCGGGGTCTCGGGGTCGGGGTGTCGGGTCGGGGTG
>NC_057814.1:28610721-28641649 GCF_018294505.1 Triticum aestivum
CAGCGGCGAGTGGTGGGGGCGGCGGCGGCGGGGTGGGAGGAGAGAACGGCGAGAGAACAGAGTAACGGGCGAGGGGGTACGGGCCGTTAGGTAGTGCAATCTTTGCCGTCCGCCTCTCTTTGCCGTCCGCCCTTTTGCCTCTTTGCCGTCTGCTGGCAAACGGCAAAGAGGTGGGCCGTTAAGTTTTTTCCAAACGGGCGGGGGGTGGGGGCCACCTCTCTCTTTGTCTTCTGCCAGCGGACGGCAAAGATTCTTTGCCGTCTGCTGGCAGACGGCAAAGAGCCCGCAGATGGCAAAGAGCTTCTTTGCCGTCTGCCGTTTCTTTGCCGTCTGCTTTTGCGTAGCTGATGGCAAAGAGCTTATTTGCCGTCAGCTAGCAGACGGCAAAGAGCTGGCAGATGGCAAATTAGCTGATTCCAGTAGTGAAGTGTTCTCAAATCCTTAAAGACTTAATCCCATAAGATAACTTCAAAGGGAAAACTCAATCCATTACAAGAGAGTAGAGGGGGAGAAACATCATAAGATCCAACTATAATAGCAAAGCTCGCGATACATCAAGATCGTGCCAAATCAAGAACATGAGAGAGAGAGAGAGAGATCAAACACATAGCTACTGGTACATACCCTCAGCCCCGAGGGTGAACTACTCCCTCCTCGTCATGGAGATCGCCAGGATGATGAAAATGGCAACCGGTGCCGGAACAGGGTCCCGATTGGTTTTTGGTGGCTACAGAGGCTTTCGGCGGCGGAACTCCTAATCTAGGTTATTTTCCTGAGGTTTCTTTATTTATAGGAATTTTTGGCGTAGGTCTCACGTCAGGGGGGTCTCCAAGTCGTCCACGAGATAGGGGGCCATGCCCAGGGGGGTAGGGCGCGCCCCCCACCCTTGTGGACAGCCCGGGACCCTTCTGGCCCAACTCTTTTACTCCGGGGGCTTCTTTTGGTCCATAAAAAATCATCAAAAATTGGCACGTCAATTGGACTCAGTTTGGTATTCCTTTTCTGTAAAAACTGAAAAACAAGGAAAAAAATAAAAACTGGCACTGGGCTCTAGGTTAATAGGTTAGTCCCAAAAATCATATAAAATAGCATATAAATGCATATAAAACATTCTAGATGGATAATATAATAGCATGGAACAATCAAAAATTGTAGATACGTTGGAGACGTATCATCACTACAGGAAACAGGTAATTTGCCGGTTGTGGATTACAGAAAGCAAAGACGTAAATCCTGACGGCAAAGAGTTTGCCGTCAGGAAGTAGACGGCAAAGATAAATCGGCAAAGAATACTTTGCCGTCTGCTATTTTTTCTGGATGACGGCAAAGATTTTGTCGTCAGTCTATACTGTTTGCTGTCAACTAGGTCGTCCAGACGGCAAAGAAAAGCAACCTAACAGATTAACGACCCTGACGGACGGCGTTAGTGTTTGGCCGTGAGCCAGACTACTTCTTTGCCGTTAGGCAGAAACATCACAGACAGCAAAGCGTTCTTTTTTATTAAAAAAAATTGGATCAACAGTCTCGTCACCGCACGTCCACATCATCTCGTACAAAGCTCACCGGAGCAGAGATTCTTGCCGCCCGCACGCGCCCAACAGCCAAGCTGCTCACCATGCCGACCTCACCAGAGAAGAGATGTTGGCCGCAACCGACCTCACTGGAGAAAAGCGCCGCTCCCGGAGTGAGGCCACGCTGAATGGAGGCCACGCCGGAGTAAGGAGGTGCCGGAAGGAGGAGGTCGCGCTGCTTGCCGGAGTGAGGAGGCACCGGAGGGAGGAGCCCGCGCCACGCGGCCCGCGCTACTCGCCGAAGTGAGGAGGTCGCGTCGTGCCGCCCGTGCTGCTCGTCGGTGTAAGGAGGCGATGGAGGGAGGAACCCACGCCACTCGCGCTGCTCGCCGGAGTGAGAAAGCCACGCTGCTCGCCGGAGTGAGGAAGCCGTTGTGCCGCCTGCGCTGTACACGCCGTCTACGCCGTACTGCTCACCGGAGAGAGGAGGCGCTGGAGGGAGGAGGCGCCAGAGGGAGGAGGTCGCGCTGCCTAGAGTGAGGAGGCGCTGAAGGGAAGGGGCCGCGCTGCTCGCCGGCCTGTGCTAGGGAGCGGGTGATACGTCTCCAACGTATCTATAATTTTTTATTGCTCCATGCTATATTATATTCTGTTTTGGACATTATTGGGTTTTATTATTCACTTTTATATTATTTTTGGGACTAACCTATTAACCGGAGGCCCAGCCCAGAATTGTTGTTTTTGCCTATTTCAGAGTTTCGCAGAAAAAGAATATCAAACAGAGTCCAAACGGAATGAAACCTTCGGGAACGTGATTTTCGGAACGAACATGATCCAGAGGACTTGGACCCTACGTCAAGAAAGCCACCAGGAAGCCAAGAGGTAGGGGGCGCGCCTACCCCCCCAGGCGCGCCCTCCACCCTCGTGGGCCCCATGTTGCTCCACCGACGTACTCCTTCCTCCTATATATACCTACGTACCCCCAAACGATCAGATACGGAGCCAAAAACCTAATTCCACCGCCGCAACCTTCTGTACCCGTGAGATCCCATCTTGGGGCCTGTTCCGGAGCTCCACCGGAGGGGGCATCGATCACGGAGGGCTTCTACATCAACGCCATAGCATCTCCGATGAAGTGTGAGTAGTTTACCTCAGAACTTCGAGTCCATAGTTAGTAGCTAGATGGCTTCCTATCTCTTTTTGGATCTCAATACAATGTTCTCCCCCTCTCTTGTGGAGATCTATTCGATGTAATCTTCTTTTGCGGTGTGTTTGTTGAGACCGATGAATTGTGGGTTTATGATCAAGTTTATCTATGAACAATATTTGAATCTTCTGAATTATTTTATGTATGATTGGTTATATTTGCAAGTCTCTTCGAATTATCAGTTTGGTTTGGCCTACTAGATTGATCTTTCTTGCAATGGGAGAAGTGCTTAGCTTTGGGTTCAATCTTGCGGTGTCCTTTCCCAGTGACAGTAGGGGCAGCAAGGCACGTATTGTATTGTTGCCATCGAGGATAACAAGCTGGGGTTTTTATCATATTGCATGAATTTATCCCTCTACATCATGTCATCTTGCTTAAAGCGTTACTCTGTTCTTATGAACTTAATACTCTAGATGCATGCTGGATAGCGGTCGATGTGTGGAGTAATAGTAGTAGATGCAGGCAGGAGTCGGTCTACTTGTCTCGGACGTGATGCCTATATACATGATCATACCTAGATATTCTCATAACTATGCTCAATTCTGTCAATTGCTCAACAGTAATTTGTTCACCCACCGTAAAATACTTATGCTCTTGAGAGAAGCCACTAGTGAAACCTATGGCCCCCGGGTCTATTTTCTATCATATTAATCTTCCAACACTTAGTTATTTCCGTTTCTTTTATTTTGCTTTTATTTTACTTTGCATCTTTATCACAAAAATACCAAAAATATTATCTTATCATATCTATCAGATCTCACTCTCGTAAGTGACCGTGTAGGGATTGACAACCCCTTATCGCGTTGGTTGCGAGGATTTATTTGTTTGTGTAGGTGCGAGGGACTCACGCGTAGCCTCCTACTGGATTGATACCTTGGTTCTCAAAAACTGAGGGAAATACTTACGCTACTTTGCTGCATCACCCTTTTCTCTTGAAGGGAAAACCAACGCAGTGCTCAAGAGGTAGCAAGAAGGATTTCTGGCGCCGTTGCCGGGGAGGTCTACGCAAAAGTCAACATACCAAGTACCCATCACAAACCCTTATCTCCCGCATTACATTATTTGCCATTTGCCTCTCGTTTTCCTCTCCCCCACTTCACCCTTGCCGTTTTATTGGCCCTCTCTTTTTCGTTCGCCTCTTTTCCGCTCGCTTCTTGTTTGCTCGTGTGTTGGATTGCTTGTTTGTCACGATGGCTCAAGATAATACCAAATTATGTGACTTTACCAATACCAACAATAATGATTTCCTTAGCACTCTGATTGCTCCTCTTACCGATACTGAATCTTGTGAAATCAATGCCGCTTTGTTGAATCTTGTCATGAAAGATCAATTCGCCGGCCTTCCTAGTGAAGATGACGTTACTTATCTAAATAGCTTCATTGATTTGTGTGATATGCAAAAGAAGAAAGATGTTGACAATGATATTGTTAAATTGAAGCTATTTCCTTTTTCGCTTAGAGAATGTGCTAAAGCTTGGTTTTCGTCTTTGCCTAAAAATAGTATTGATTCTTGGAATAACTGCAAAGATGCTTTTATCTCTAAGTATTTTCCTCCCGCTAAGATCATCTCTCTTAGAAACGATATTATGAATTTTAAGCAACTTGATCATGAACATGTTGCACAAGCTTGGGAGAGGATGAAATGAATGATACGTAATTGCCCCACGCATGGTTTGAATTTGTGGATGATTATACAATTTTTTTATGCCGGATTGAATTTTGCTTCTAGAAATCTTTTAGATTCGGCTGCGGGAGGCACTTTTATGGAAATCACTTTAGGAGAAGCTACTAAACTCCTAGATAATATTATGGTTAATTATTCTCAATGGCACACTGAAAGATCTACTAATAAAAAAGTGCATGCGATGGAAGAAATTAATGTTTTGAGTGGAAAGATGGATGAACTTATGAAATTATTTGCTAGTAAAAGTGTTTCTTCTGATCCTAATGATATGCCTTTGTCTACTTTGATTGAGAATAATAATGAATCTTTGGATGTGAATTTTGTTGGTAGGAATAATTTTGGTAACAACGCGTATAGAGGAAACTTTAATCCTAGGCGTTATCCTAGCAATTCCTCTAATAATTATGGTAATTCCTACAACAATTCTTATGGAAATTTTAATAATACGCCCTCTGAATTTGAGACTAGTGTTAAAGAATTTATGAATTCGCAAAAGAATTTCAATGCTTTGCTTGAAGAGAAATTGCTTAAAGTTGATGAATTGGCTAGGAACGTTGATAGAATTTCTCTTGATGTTGATTCTTTGAAACTGAGATCTATTCCTCCTAAGCATCATGTCACTGAGTCTCTCAAAGCCATGAGAATTTCTATTGATGAGTGCAAAGAAAGAACCGCTAGGATTCGTGCTAAGAAAGATTGCTTTATGAAAGCGTGTTCTTCAAATTTCTATGAAAATAAAGATGAAGATCTAAAAGTTATTGATGTGTCCCCTATTAAATCTTTGTTTTGCAATATGAATCTTGATAATGATGGGACTGAATATGATCCACCTTTACCTAGAAGGCGTTCAAAAAATTAGGAGTTTTTAGATCTTGATGCTAAAATTGACAAAAGTGGGATTGAAGAGATCAAAACTCTAGATGTTAAAAAAACCCACTATTTTGGATTTCAAGGAATTTAATGATAATTGCTCTTTGATAGATTTTATTTCCTTGTTGCAATCCGTGCTAAATTCTCCTCATGCTTATAATCAAAATAAAGCCTTTACCAAACATATCGTTGATGCTTTGATGCAATCTTATGAAGAAAAGCTTGAGTTGGAAGTCTCTATCCCTAGAAAACTTTGTCATGAGTGGGAACCTACTATTAAAATTAAGATTAAAGATCATGAATGCTATGCTTTGTGTGATTTGGGTGCTAGTGTTTTCACGATTCCAAAAACTTTGTGTGATTTGCTAGGTTTCCGTGATTTTGATGATTGCTCTTTAAACTTGCACCTTGCGGATTCCACTATTAAGAAACCTATGGGAAGAATTAATGATATTCTTATTGTTGCAAATAGGAACTATGTGCCCGAAGATTTTATCGTTCTTGACATAGATTGCAATCCTTCATGTCCTATTATTCTTGGTAGACCTTTCCTCAGAACGATTGGTGCAATTATTGATATGAAGGAAGGGAATATTAGATTTTAATTTCCATTAAAGAAAGGCATGGAACACTTCCCTAGAAAGAAAATAAAATTACCATACGAATCTATCATGAGAGGCACTTATGGATTGCCTACCAAAGATGGCAATACCTAGATCTATCCTTGCTTTTATGCCTAGCTTGGGGCGTAAAATGATAGCGCTTGTTGGGAGGCAACCCAATTTTATTTTTAGTTTTTTTGCTTTTTGCTTCTGTTTAGGAATAAATCTTTGATCTAGCCTCTGGGTAGACATGTTTTTATGTTTTAATTAGTGTTTGTGCCAAGTTAAACCTATAGGATCTTCTTGGATGATAGTTATTTGATCTTGCAGAAATTGCCAGAAACTTTCTGTTCACGAGAATAATTGCTAAAAATCACCAAAACGTGATAAAATATTGATTCCAATTTCTGCTAATCAATAAACAAATTGTCTAGATCGTCCTATTTTGGCTGAGTTTTTGGAGTTCCAGAAGTTTGCGTTAGTTACGGATTACTATAGACTGTTCTGTTTTTGACAGATTCTGTTTTTCGTGTGTTGTTTGCGTATTTTGATGAATCTATGGCTAGTAAAATAGTCTAGTACTTCACTTATATCTTTTAGAGCACGGTGGTGGATTTGTTTTATAGAAACTATTGATCTCTTATGCTTCACTTAGATTATTTTGAGAGTCTTAATTAGCATGGTAATTTGCTTAAATAATCCTAATATGCTATGTATTCAAGAATAGTAAAAACTTTCTTATGAGTGTGTTGAATACTAAGAGAAGTTTGATGCTTGATGATTGTTTTGAGACATGGAGGTAGTGATATTAAAGTCATGCTAGTTGAGTAGTTGTGAATTTGAGAAATACTTGTGTTGAAGTTTGCAAGTCCCGTAGCATGCACGTATGGTAAACGTTATGTAACAAATTTGAAACATGAGGTGTTCTTTGATTGTCCTCCTTATGAGTGGCGGTCGGGGACGAGCGATGGTCTTTTCCTACCAATCTATCCCCCTTGGAGCATGCGCATAGTGCTTGGTTTTTTATGACTTGTAGATTTTTGCAATAAGTATGTGAGTTCTTTATGACTAATGTTAAGTCCATGGATTATACGCACTCTCACCTTTCCATCATTGCTAGCCTCTACAGTACCGTGCATTGCCCTTTCTCACATTGAGAGTTGGTGCAAACTTCGCCGCTGCATCCAAACCCCGTGATATGATACGCTCTTTCACACATAAACCTCCTTATATCTTCCTCAAAACAGCCACCATACCTACCTATTATGGCATTTCCATAGCCATTCCGAGATATATTGCCATGCAACTTTCCACCATCCCGTTTATCATGACACGTTCATCATTGTCATATTGCTTTACATGATCATGTAGTTGACATAGTATTTGTGCAAAGCCACTGTTCATAATTCTTTCATACATGTCACTCTTGGTTCATTGCATATCCCAGTACACCGCCGGAAGCATTCATATAGAGTCATACTTTGTTCTAGTATCGAGTTGTAATCATTGAGTTGTAAATAAATAGAAGTGTGATGATCATCATTTTCTAGAGCATTGTCCCAAGTGAGGAATAAAAAAAGAGATAAAGGCCATAAAAAAGAGAAGGCCCAAAAAAATGAGAGAAAAAGAGAGAAGGGACAATGTTACTATCCTTTTACCACACTTGTGCTTCAAAGTAGCACCATAATCTTCATGATAGAGAGTCTCTTGTTTTGTCACTTTCATATACTAGTGGGAATTTTTCATTATAGAACTTGGCTTGTATATTCCAAGAATGGGCCTCCTCAAGTGCCCTAGGTCTTCGTGAGCAAGCAAGTTGGATGCACACCCACTTAGTTTCTTTTGTTGAGCTTTCATATATTTATAGCTCTAGTGCATCCGTTGCATGGCAATCCCTACTCCTTGCATTAACATCAAACGATGGGCATCTCCATAGCTCATTGATTAGCCTCGTTGATGTGAGACTTTCTCCTTTTTTGTCTTCTCCACATAACCCCCATCATCATATTCTATTCCACCCATAGTGTTATATCCATGGCTCACGCTCATGTATTGCGTGAAAGTTGAAAAAGTTTGAGATTACTAAAGTATGAAACAATTGCTTGGCTTGTCATCGGGGTTGTGCATGATGAGAGCATTCTTGTGTGACGAAAATGGAGCATGACTAAACTATATGATTTTGTAGGGATGAACTTTCTTTGGCCATGTTATTTTGACAGGACATAATTGCTTAGTTAGTATGCTTGAAGTATTATTATTTTTATGTCAATATTGAACTTTTATCTTGAATCTTTCGGATCTGAATATTCATACCACAATTAAGAAGAATTACATTGAAATTATGCCAAGTAGCATTCCACATCAAAAATTCTGTTTTTATCATTTACCTACTCGAGGAGGAATTAAGCTTGGGGATGCTTGATCGTATCCAACGTATCTATAATTTTTGATTGCTCCATGCTATATTATATTCTGTTTTGGACATTATTGTGCTTTATTATTCACTTCTATATTATTTTTGGGACTAACCTATTAACCGGAGGCCCAGCCCAGAATTTCTGTTTTTGCCTATTTAAGAGTTTTGGAGAAAAAGAATATCAAACGGAGTCCAAATGGAATGAAACCTTCGGGAACGTGATTTTCGGAACGAACATGATCTAGAGGACTTGGACTCAAGAAAGCCACCAGGAAGCCACGAGGTAGGGGGCGCGCCTACCCCCCCCCCCCTAGGCACGCCCTCCACCCTCGTGGGCCCCATGTTGCTCCACCGACGTACTCCTTCCTCCTATATATACCTACGTACCCCCAAACGATCAGATACGGAGCCAAAAACCTAATTCCACCGCCGCAACCTTCTGTACCCGTGAGATCCCATCTTGGGGCCTGTTCCGGAGCTCCGTAGGAGGGGGCATCGATCACGGAGGGCTTCTACATCGACGCCATAGCCTCTCCGATGAAGTGTGAGTAGTTTACCTCAGACCTTCGGCTCCATAGTTAGTAGCTAGATGGCTTCCTCTCTCTTTTTGGATCTCAATACAATGTTCTCCCCCTCTCTTCTGGAGATCTATTCGATGTAATCTTCTTTTGCGGTGTGTTTGTTAAGACCGATGAATTGTGGGTTTATGATCAAGTTTATCTATGAACAATATTTGAATCTTCTGAATTCTTTTATGTATGATTGGTTATCTTTGCAAGTCTCTTCGAATTATCAGTTTGGTTTGGCCTACTAGATTGATCTTTCTTGCAACGGGAGAAGTGCTTAGCTTTGGGTTCAATCTTGCGGTGTCCTTTCCCAGTGACAGTAGGGGCAGCAAGGCACGTATTGTATTGTTGCGATCGAGGATAACAAGATGGGGTTTTTATCATATTGCATGAATTTATCCCTCCTCATCATGTCATCTTGCTTAAAGCGTTACTCTGTTCTTATGAACTTAATACTCTAGATGCATACTGGATAGCGGTCGATGTGTGGAGTAATAGTAGTAGATGCAGGCAGGAGTCGGACTACTTGTCTCGGACGTGATGCCTATATACATGATCATACTTAGATATTCTCATAACTATGCTCAATTCTGTGATTACTCAACAGTAATTTGTTCACCCACCGTAAAATACTTACGCTCTTGAGAGAATCCACTAGTGAAACATATGGCCCCCGGGTCTATTTTCTATCATATTAATCTTCCAACACTTAGTTATTTCCGTTGCTTTTTATTTTGCTTTTATTTTACTTTGCATCTTTATCATAAAAATACCAAAAATATTATCTTAACATATCTATCAGATCTCACTCTCGTAAGTGACCGTGTAGGGATTGACAACCCCTTATCGCGTTGGTTGCAAGGGTTTATTTGTTTGTGTAGGTGCGAGGGACTCGCACGTATCCTCCTACTGGATTGATACCTTGGTTCTCAAAAACTGAGGGAAATACTTACGCTACTTTGCTGCATCACCCTTTCCTCTTCAAGGGAAAACCAACGCAGTGCTCAAGAGGTAGCAGCGGGCGGCGGCGCGAGGCCTCCGGCGTGGGGCGCTGGGGAACGGGCGGCGCCGCAAGGAAGAAGGCCGGCGGCGGTTTCCATGGCGATGAGGGACGGGGCTGCCTCGACGGGGACGGGGGACGGGGCCGGCTCGAGGGAGGAGAGAGGACGGGGCAATTGGAGGGGAGCGTGGCTGGGTGCCAGGGTGGCCGGCAGCGACCGTGGTGGGGCTGCTGGGGAGTTACGGGAGAGAGAGAGAGATGCGTAAGAGACAGATAACATGGGGGATAAGGGAGAGAGAACATGGTGGGGTCGGCTGAGGGTGTGAGAACGTGGGGGAGAGAGAGATCGTGTTGGGGGCGTGGGCGAGAGATACAGCGTGGGGTGTGGATCATGCCACCTCATCGATCCGGGAGGTCGATCCGCGAGGTGTGTTTCTTTTTTACCGTCTGCCGTTTATATTACAGACGACAAAGTTATTTGCCGTATGCGGTTTTTATTACAGACGGCAAAGAGCACTCTTTGCCGTCTGTAATAAAAACCGCATACGGCAAAGGTTTCTTTGTCGTTTGTAATAAAACTCATAGATGGCAAACTTTTCTTTGCCGTCTGTAATAAAAACAGCAGACGCCAAAGTTTTCTTTGTCGTCAGTCATTCTTTGCCGACAGCAGCTGACGGCAAAAGTGCTCTTTGCTGTCTACCCCGATGAAAAGCTGACGGCAAAGATGCTCACTCACGGCAAACTAGTTGTTTCCTGTAGTGCATTGACCATCAACACTTGATGCTCCTTCTTGATTTCTACCTCCGCAGCCTTAAGCATTGCGAAGAGCTCGGGAATTGTCTTATCCATCCCTTGCATATTATAGTTCATCATGAAGCTCTTGTAGCTTGGTGGCAGTGATTGAAGAACTCTGTCAATGACACTATCAACTGGAAGATTAACTCCCAGCTGAGTCAAGTGATTATGATACCGGAACATTTTGAGTAAATGCTCACTGACAGAACTACTCTTCTCCATTTTGCAGCTGTAGAACTTATTGGAGACTTCATATCTCTCAATCCGGGCATTTTCTTGAAATATTAACTTCAACTCCTGGAACATCTCATATGCTCCATGATGTTCAAAACATCGTTGAAATCCCGGTTCTAAGCGTAAAGCATGGCACACCGAACTATCGAGTAGACATCAGCTTTGCTCTACCAGGCGTTCACAACGCCTGGTGTTGCTCCTGCAGCGGGTCTTGCGCCTAGCGGTGCTTCTAGGACGCACTAGTAGAAAAAGGGCCTTTAATCCCGGTTCATAATGGCCTTCAGTCCCGGTTCTGGAACCGGGACTAAAGGGTCGTTACTAAAGCCTCCTCCTTTAGTCCCGGTTCTTACACGAACCGGGACTAAAGGCCCTCCACGTGGCCGCTGCCTGGAGGTCGACCTTTAGTCCCGGTTGGTAACATGACCGGTACTAAAGGAAATTTTATGATTTTTTTTTAAATTGAATTTTTTTTCTATTTTCAAATTTCTGAATTATTTTAACCTCTAATCTCTAATCACCCATCATCACTGCTCAATTTAACCTCTAATCTCTAATCACCCCTCATCATTCCAAATCATCTAACTTCCCGGACGGTCACCCATCCTCTCACTACTCCAGCCTGACCACGCTTAACTTCCGGGTTCTATTCTCCCTCGTTTCCAAGTCTGCACTTGTTGTTTTCCTGACAATAGTAAGATGTCAATCCTATTAACCCTTAAGAATTTAGCTTGAGCATGAAGTCACACATTTCACTGTTTGAGTTTGAAACTATTGTTCTAAAAAACAATAATTTTTTAGTAACACTAATATTTCTTGAATAAATAGTTTGACCATAGTTTGACCACAGTTTGACCAGATTTGACCAAAATTCAAAAAAAACTGAAATAATTATTTCGTAACACTAATATTTCTTGAATAATTAGTTTGACCATTGTTTGACCACAATTTGACCAGATTTGACCAAAATTCAAAAAAACTGAAATAATTATTTAGTAACACTAATACTTCTTGAATAAGTAGTTTGACCATAGTTTGACCAGATTTAACAAAAATTTGAAAAATAACTGAAATTTGAGCATAACTTTTTTTCCTTTTAGAATTTGAGGATTCTAAACATTTGCAAACAGGCCATAGGCTGTCAAAATCGGATGCGGATTTTCGTGCTGAACATTTTGATATACTATACGTTTTTTTCTGACATCGTATGCAAAAGTTATAGCCGTTTTACATTTTCCCTACACTTTTTGCAAAACATGTCCAAATTTAAGTTTTTAAATTTTCCTAACTAGTACATGTAGTAACATGACTACATCTGGAAGGATTTTAATTTTTGAAGTTTTTATCATTTTCTTTTGCTTTTTTCAAAACTGAAAAGGCGATCCACAGGGGGGTAGAGTTTGAAAATGGGACCTTTAGTACCGGTTCGTGCCACGAACCGGTACTAATGCCTCAAACCCCATTAGTGCCGGTTGGTGGCTCGAACCGGGACTAAAGGTCTAACCTTTAGTACCGGTTGGTGCCACGAACCGGTACTAATGGGCATCGCACCCTTTAGTCCCGGTTCGTGGCACCAACCGGGACTAAAGGTCCCATTTGAACCGGGACTAATGCCTGTACGGTGCCCTAGCCGCTCAAACCGGGATTAATGCTCACATTAGTCCCGGTTCGTAATGCAACCGGGATTAATGCTCTTTTCTTGCCGAACCAAAGCCTTGTTTTCTACTAGTGACGTAATTCTTCTGTGTAGTAATGAGGATAATCCTCAAGTTACGGACCCAGTCCGTGTAGTTGCTACCATCATCTTTCAACTTAGCTTTCTCTAGGAACGCATTAAAATTCAAAGGAACAGTAGCACGGGCCATTGATCTACAACAACATAGACATGCAAAATACTATCAGGTACTAAGTTCATGATAAATTAAAGTTCAAGTAATCATATTACTTAAGAACTCCCACTTAGATAGACATCCCTCTACTCATCTAAGTGATGACGTGATCCAAATCAACTAAATCATCTCCGATCATCACGTGAGATGGAGTAGTTTTCAATGGTGAACATCACTATGTTGATCATATCTACTATATGATTCACGCTCGACCTTTCGGTCTCAGTGTTCCGAGGCCATATCTACATATGCTAGGCTCGTCAAGTTTAGCCCGAGTATTCTACGTGTGCAAAACTGGCTTGCACCCGTTGTATGTGAACGTAGAGCTTATCACACCCGATCATCACGTGGTGTCTCGGCACGACGAACTTTCACAACGGTGCATACTCAGGGAGAACACTTGTACCTTGAAATTTAGTGAGAGATCATCTTATAATGCTACCGCCGAACTAAGCAAAATAAGATGCATAAAGGATAAACATCACATGCAATCAATATAAGTGATATGATATGGCCATCATCATCTTGTGCCTTTGATCTCCATCTCCAAAGCACCGTCATGATCATCATCGTCACCGGCGACACCTTGATCTCCATTGTAGCATCGTTATCGTCTTGCCAACTATTTGTTCTACGACTATCGCTACCGCTTAGTGATAAAGTAAAAACAATTACATGGCGATTGCATTGCATACAATAAAGCGACAACCATAAGGCCCCTGCCAGTTGCCGATAACTCTGTTACAAAACATGATCATCTCATACAATAAAATATAGCATCATGTCATGACCATATCACATCACAACATGGCCTGCAAAAACAAGTTAGACGTCCTCTACTTTATTGTTGCATGTTTTACGTGGCTGCTACGGGCTGAGCAAGAACCGGTCTTACCTAAGCATCAAAACAACAACGATTTTTCATCAAGTTTGCTGTTTTCACATTCAAGAAGGACCGGGCGTAGTCACACTCAATTCAACTAAAGTTGGAGAAACTGACACCCGCCAGCCACCTGTGTGCAAAGCACGTCGGTAGAACCAGTCTCGCGTAAGCGTATGCGTAATGTCGGTCCGGGCCGCTTCATCCAACAATACCGCCGAATCAAAGTATGACATGCTGGTAAGCACTTTGACTATTATCGCCCAAAATTCTTTGTGTTCTACTCGTGCATATAACATCTATGCATAGACCTGTCTCTGATACCACTGTTGGGGAACGCAGTATTTCAAAAAATTTACCTACGATCACACAAGATCTATCTATGTGATGCATAGCAACGAGCGGGAGAGTGTGTCCACGTACCCTCGTAGACCGAAAGCGGAAGCGTTAGGCAACGCGGTTGATGTAGTCGAACGTCTTCGCGATCCAACCGATCAAGTACCGAATGCACGGCACCTCCGCGATCTGCACACGTTCAGCTCGGTGACGTCCCTCGTACTCTTTATCCAGCTGAGGCCGAGGGAGAATTCCATCAACACGACGGCGTGATGATGGTGAAGATGAAGTTACCGACGCAGTGCTTCGCCTAAGCACTACAATGATATGACCGAGGTGGTAATCTGTGGAGGGGGGCGCCGCACACGGCTAAGACAACGGTCAACTTGTGTGTCTATGGGGTGCCCCCCTCCCCCGTATATAAAGGAGGGGAGGAGGAAAGGGCCGGCCCTCATAGGGCGCGCCCAAGGGGGGGAGTCCTACTCCCGGTAGGAGTAGGTTTCCCCCTTTCCTAGTGGGAGTTGGAGAAGAAGGAAGAGGGACAGAGGGAGAAGGAAAGGGGGGCCGGCCCCCCGCCCCAATTCGGATTGGGATTGGGGGGCGCCCTCCACCTGGCTGCCTCCTCCTCTCTTCCACTAAGGCCCAATAAGGCCCATTGACTCCCCGGGGGGTTCCGGTAACCTCCCGATACTCCAAAAAATGCTCGAACTCATCCGGAACCATACCGGTGTCCAAACATAGCCTTACAATATATCGATCTTTATGTCTCGACCATTTCGAGACTCCTAGTCATGTCTGTGGTCACATCCGCGAATCCGAACTACCTTCGGTACATCAAAACACATAAACTCATAATACCGATCGTCATCGAACGTTAAGCGTGCGGACCCTACGGGTTCGAGAACTATGTAGACATGACCGAGACTCATCTCTGGTCAATAACCAATAGCGGAACCTAGATGCTCATATTGGCTCCCACATATTCTACGAAGATCTTTATCGGTCAAACCGCATAACAACATACATTGTTCCCTTTGTCATCGGTATGTTACTTGCCCAAGATTCGATCGTCGGTAAATCAATACCTAGTTCAATCTCGTCACCGGCAAGTTTCTTTACTCGTTCCGTAATATATCATCCCGCAACTAACTCATTAGGCACATTGCTTGCAAGGCTTATAGTGATGTGCATTAACGAGAGGGCCCAGAGATACCTCTCCGACAATCGGAGTGACAAATCCTAATCTCGAGCTATGCCAACTCAACAAACACCATCGGATACACCTGTAGAGCATCTTTATAATCACCCAGTTACATTGTGACGTTTGATAGCACACTAAGTGTTCCTCCGGTATTCGGGAGTTGCATAATCTCATAGTCATAGGAGCACGTATAAGTTATGAAGAAAACAATAGCAACAAACTAAATGATCATCGTGCTAAGCTAACGGATGGGTCAAGTCAATCACATCATTCTCTAATGATGTGATCCCGTTAATCAAATGACAACTCATGTCTATAGCTAGGAAACCTAACCATCTTTGATTCAACGAGCTAGTCAAGTAGAGGCATACTAGTGACACTCTGTTTGTCTATGTATGCACACATGTACTAAGTTTCTGGTTAATACAATTCTAGCATGAATAATAAACATTTATCATGATATAAGGAAATATAAATAACAACTTTATTATTGCATCTAGGCCATATTTCCTTGAGTTGATGTCCACACATATCTTTAGATCTTGAGGCGATGGGAATCCAAGAGAGATCTGGCGATGTTAATTGCCCCTGGATTACCCCCTTAACTACCTCCCTCGCCACCGGCTAGAGGAGGAAGTAGCCGACGACGACGTCCTAGGTCGTCCATCCCACGTGAAATAGGCGGGTCATCCTCTGACTTCAAGCGTGGCCTTTTTTTGCGCGGATTCACCTTTGGATACTTGAAGTATTGGAAGATGTGAATCCATGGATTCGGTAGGGAAACTTAGCGATGCACTTCCGGGTCGAAGACATAGCAACGATGTTCACTAAGCTCTCCACACACAACGAAGGACTTGACATCGATCTTTTCGCCCTGTTTAACGCCATCACGCTTGGTCCTATAAACCGGGTCATTGTGCTCTTTAAGCGCTTTGCCGTTGACATTGTACCCAAGCCAATGGTTGTGTGAAATAATCTGATAACGCCACTTGATTGTCGTGAACTCCTTGTCAGTGACCACGACAAACGACAGGTGTCCGTTGGTCAAAGCATCATCATTGAAGAGATGAACACCGCCGTCGGGGAAAAAGAACTCTTCTGGGTTAAGCGTGATGGCTATGCAATCGTCCGCTCCAAGGCAGTCACATAGACTAATCTAATTTTGGGTCATATGTTTAAATATCATTATTTATACTAACCATTTTGCAACTCATTTTGTACCTGTTAAATATTACATTGATAAATAAATCTTATATTTACTAATTGGAGGCACCATACGTGTTACCACGTTAATCCTAGGAGTTAAGAAATTCCATCCGTTTGATTACTATGTAATTTATCAATAGACGTCAGATCAAACTCCAGACAAGCTGATGATCCACGTACCTCTTTCCGGCAAAAAAAGAGCCACGTACGTGATTCACCCTCCCCCAAGACGTGATAAACAGGGAATCTTCATCCCCCTAAAAAAACAGGGAATCTGATCTTCTTCCTTCTTTAAGCTAACAGGGAATCTGATCAATCTCCCTGCGTTTCTCATATATAGAAAAAAAAAGAGAAAAAATTAACATGTTCCGTCTATCCACGAAACAGTTCTCGCAGGAAATACTCGGTGCTTCCTCCAAACTTGGCCGACATATCCTCTCGACCGACACATCCTCACCTCCACTTCAGTGGCCATGTTCGTCTTGCCGTCAGCGTTTCCTGCAGAATTGCCCTCCCATCCATCGGCCATGTTCGTCTGTCGGCGGTTCCTGCTGAGTTGCTTCTGCCCTCTGATTTAACCAACAACACCCCATCTATGGATCTCCCTCCAGTATGATTCAACCACAGGTCGCATAAGCCCTTCTTCCGTCAAGATGACAAAGAATCAGCTGACGGCTAGCCTATGTTGGTAAGGAAAATATTTTCTTAGATTAGGAGCGTTGTCGTGGAATTGTCACGGCAGATGTCCTCGAGTTAGGACTTAGTCGTGGAGACATCGCAGCTAGGAAGCATAAAGGGGTTAAACAGGACAAGGAACACAGGGGTTATACTGGTTCGGCCCCTTACGGTGAAGGTAAAAGCCTACGTCCAGTTGAGGTGGTATTGATTATGGTTTCGATGACCAGGGAGCTTAATCGCTATGCCTGGCTCTCGACGAGATCTTACTTGTGCCTAAACCGCCGCCGGGTCGCCCCCTTATATAGAGAGGTTGATGCCCAGCGGCTCTCAGACTCCCGGCCGGCTCATAAGAGTGTCCGGCTCGGACCCTCAACTATTCTTGCCTTACACTACAAGTTCCACCATAATGGAAGTTATAACTACGGGCCTTAAGCCATCTCCGGGTCTTAAGCCCATTATTGACCCGCCGTCTTCAAGCTTGGTACTGGGCTTCGCATGATGACCATTATGAGTAACCCGGCCCCTCCTGAGCGGGTGATTCTAATGGTTATATCCTCAACAAGCGTGATTCCCTTGATTTGTTTGGATATAACAATCTGACAACGTTTTTCTTATGCATCACAGTTCAAGCAATTTGTTTCTCTGGAATTTTTAGATACATAAAGAACTACTAGAACACAAGGCTTAATTAGCTATTACGTAAACAGTCCCAGACGGTCCAGAGGCAGCAGTAGTTCACACAACAGCCCGCCAACATAGAGCAATAGAGAAGCTAGCTGGGGCGCTACGAGAAACAATGGCATTGCTGCTGGTTCTTATAATCAGGACCAGAACGCAATGCCCATGTTGGCCAGTACTCCGATGACGTGTTCAATGGTGGAAGGGAATCGTACCCGCGAATGGAGATGTGGTTCATGAGTCCATCCATGCCAGTGCATACTCTCCTTTAGCAATCCCACATGTCCCTTAATTTCCTCTTTCAACGCGTGCTACCTTTCCACTCAGTCTTTTCTCTGCACTGCCCGCTGCCGCCTCACCTCAAGCAGGAGGGTTGGACCCTCAACTGATTGATCTATACAAGACTGCCCGATGCACTACCCTAGGTCTGACCATCACCCTCCTACCTTTGGCTCACTGTGGCTATCACGGTCATCATGTTTTTTCTGTACGCGCCTCTCCATTGCAACCGAGGCTTCTATATATCTAGACAATCAGGCTCAGCTCCCAGTTCTCTTTTGTTAAAAATATAGGTATTTGGTTACAGCATTTTATTCCTAATTAGGATGGAAATTTTGTGATTTTAATAATAAATTGGTGAATGTTGGCTGTAATGTAGCTTCAATATTTATCTTTAAACTAACCTGACAGTTATCTATGTGGTTTTTCTATGTTAAAGATGACAGTCAAATTGTTGTTGTTTCTATCATGTCTGCTGCTACCATGTGCAGTCACTATGCTTGACTTACACCCTTTATTAACCAGTTCGATAAATACTCAATGTGCTTGGTTAGGCTCGGAGTCAATGGGATTAAATGAAGAAAATCTGTGTATAACATTACATATTTGAATCACTACAAGAAATATGTCAAGTTATGACCCTCACTATTAGTCACTGAAAGGTCATTGATTTTCATTTGCGACCTTTTTTTGACCAAAAACAGATGGTCAAAAGCTGGCAGTCGTAAACTGAAATTAACGACCTTCTCTGTGAGAAGGTCATGGAATTCCACGACCAAAACAAACAGTCGTTGATTCCATGACCTTCTGTTTTGGTCGCTAGCTCTCTGCCCAGGCCACGTCGGATCCCACGTGGCAATCTGACATGGCAAATTTGCGACCAATTGAAAAGGTCAAAAATTAGAATCGGCCCGGTCCAATTGGGTGTTTATATGGGCCGAGCCCATTAATTCAGCCAATTTGGTGTATTTTTTCTGTCAATTTCTACACGGGCCATACTTCCATATTAGGGGGCCTCGGCCTTTTTTGCAATGTTTTTTTTATTTTCTGAGGCTTTTTTTGTTTCTCTTTTTAAACAGACCAATGCTTGTTGGGTTGTGGCCTTTTTCAGCCCAATTAGTTGTCCAGTATTAGATCTCGGATTTTGAAATAAATGTTTGGACAAAATTGTTTGGGCACAAGACCTCTTTAATCCAGTTACACACACGCATCCGACATTGTTTCATATTCAAATCAGGAAAACTCAATGTCGAATTCAGATCATCCATCATATCACATCACATAACATATCTCCCAGGTTTAGATAACATAACAAAATCATCTCAGGAATACATTTCCTTACACAGGAATTATGGCACATCTGCTACTATCCTAACATGTACGTATATGCACGTGTGCTTGCTTGACCGGCGCATGCATCACTGTAGCAACCAAGCAAGTAGGCATCGTTGACGTCTACTACAGCTTTCCTCGCACCAGAGAAAGAATCAAAACAAAAAATATTAGTAACTTTAAATCAGAAAGTATATCCACATCACCATAAAATAGTCGCAGACCATCACACAGAAGCCAAATACTATGAACTGATGCTTAGTAGACACGGACATGATTCAGCTACGTAATGGTTATCACAAGCAAAAGTGTGTAAGCAAGCTGCTAGTGTACACAAGGTGATTGAGCTCCTGCTGTTTAGTACGTATACACGGTAGGCTACTGCTGCTAGTGTTCTAAACCAACAGAGCATGCTATAGGAGCAGAAAATAGGGAGCTAGGGCTAGAAGATGGAGCCGACTCACCGGAGAGCTTGTGGTCGCCGCCGTACACAGCCGCCATCACGCCGGTCGCCTCAAGAAGCACCACCGCGCCGGAGACGGTGCCAGACGTGTGCAAGAGCAGAGCACCTGCTCCATCTGCTCCATCCATTTCCAAATAGAACAAAAACAAAAAATTAGGAAGGGCTGCAAACAAATTAGGAAGGGTTCCACACAGAACCACATAGGAAATGGTTAACGCCAACAGATGCAGCAGGCCGATCAGAAACCACAGAAACTAACATATCATCTGAATATCTGATCGTTTCCAGTGCCGAGGATCTAGCAGTGATCCCGAATTTAGAGCGACTCACGGAGGGGCGGCTGGGCAGGGGGAGCGCGACTCACAGGTGGGGGTAACCGAGCATGTCGTCGCTTGCCTCGCGCTGGCGGAACTTGTTGGTCGTGTTCGCTGTTATAGTCAAGCAGCAGCCTCTTGTACTCGAAGGCCTATAAAATAAAATGGATAAGTTAGATTGATTACTGTAGGTGCAACACATTTTCTGGAAGAGGCATAAACATGAAATGAAATAGATGTGGTATCATCACTACATGAAAGGAGCATTATACTTGGAAGGAAAAAACAGCATTCTGTCACCAAACAAACACTACTTGACAGGAAACTGTGCATTTCGTCCCTGTATCCATTAGTAGCAGGATAGCAGCAATGATTCACATGGCACGAATAATTCATTATGAGGAAACATGTTACTAGGTATGAAACAAACTATTTACACAGGTAAAATGGACACATGTACAATACATAGCTTGCTGTAAGCAGGAAACACTAGTGCTCATATATCAAAATCAACGGCAATACTTATGGACGATAGTAACAAAGTTAAACATCGCAGCAAGCACTTGCTAAGATATCATCATTTAGGGGCATTTACATCACCAATGTGGCAAACTGCGAAGCTGGTCTATTTTTCACCAGTTACAAGCATATTCTCGTTTATGCATAACTATAGTCAGCTCTATTTCAAAAACCAGAAGCAAATCAACCGCCCTTCAAAATTTCTGTACTATCTAAGCCAACAAAGATGTCAACTCAAATACTTCTAGAAATCAGTGCCCATACACACTTGTAGGTTGCAGAAACACTAGAGTTTCACCACAACAGTGCACAGACTGCAACAAATGAATAAACAAATTAAACAACATGCCACAATTTCCTCGGTGCCTACAGTACCACTGTGATTCATTGACATTGCCAGGGGCAAGGGAAGCACCCAGCGAGTGTTTCTAATCCAGGTTATTCTTCTAGTTCTCTAGTGTGTCAGCTACAATATTGAGCATTTGAAAAGTGATGTACCGTATGTCTTTTGCTTCTAGTTCTTTGGCCAGTTACAGTATGGGTATTTCAAAAGTATTGTATGTCTAATAACTTCACGGAAACACATTGAACAAGTATGCATCAGGTGAATGAGAGGAAGAATTTTTGGAAATGTACGGTAGAGTACATACTCAGGGTAGTGAAAACTTGGGAACGACCAACACGCGAGCATTGGAATTTGGAAAGTGTAGTGGCCTATTAGAGTTACTACCTGCACGGAAACATTGGGGGTCAGTCTTCAGGTTTGCCTCTAAAAAACATGGAAGTTGGATTTATAAATAAACAGACTTAACATAAGATCAAGAAAACATGTATTTTTTTTCAAAACCAAAAATTACAATGATGAGAAACATGATTGTCACGCAGTCAACAGGATTGATCCTCATGCATGCGCCACATTTTTTTTTGAAAGAGAATTCGCTGCGTAGTTGGAACCAAGGAAAATAAGCATATTGCCATACGAAGAGGATAACTATCCTGCAGCAGCAGCATCTGATCTTATCCTACGCACATGGTAGCAACTAGCAACTAATCTTCTGCAGCCTCAAAGGACATTGTCCTAAGTCTTATCCGACTCAGGTGTATATTATGCCAAATTGCCAATACTATATTCTCATTTCTACTGGTTGCAATTGCACCAGCTGGTGACATTGTGGCAGTACACTCGTACTGCCAAAACCCACACCGATGTGATGGAGTACCAAATTAACAGTCCAGCTACAACTATAGAAGAACTATGGTTATCTAAAGCGGCTAAAGGGAACTACAGAAGAACTGTGATGAAGTCCTACTAATTGTTATTAACCTAAGTAGTAGTTATCTAAAGCAGCTAAACTATGGTTCATACTGCTTGCTGCCAGATCCACAAACAATTGCAGAATCGCTTACAGTAGTTAACTAGTTCAATTTTCATTAACCTAACCACCGCAATGCGAGCACAAAAGGCAGGAGGCAACACGCAAACCAGTTCGTCCATAGCCGCGAAGGGAGGGGGGTTCTCACCGCCGGTGACGCTGCCGAGCCGTCCAGATCAACCTCGCCGGAGCTCAGGCTGCTGCAAGGAGAGCACACAACCAACCTTATTAGCTTAGGAATCATGATGGTCGAGATTGACCCATGTAAATAATATAAGATCATTTTTCTAGCAAATATAGTTTGAAAAACATTCTGGAACTGGGATTCTGCATCGCCTGATTGAACAGTGAAGTAGAGAAGTACTATTTCATCAGATATATCAGGATTAAAACAAGTCCTTGAGCAGAGCACATGGCCGCTGTCCCGTGCCGCACCAAACGGCCGCTCGTCGGCTTCTCTCATATCTCATCAACTCGAGGAGTGGGGACGGAGGGAGCGAGGGAGCGTACCATGCGAGCGGTCGAGCAGGGGATCGAGCGGGGAGGCGCTGGCGATCTGCCCAGGCAGGGGCGCGGTCAACGCCCTTGACCCCACGCGCGTGAGTGCGCTGGGTGTCATCCACCCGATGAGGCAGAAGAGCACCAACGCTTGATGCATCTTGGCGAGGGCGGCGCTTGATGCAGGGGGACTTGATGCGTTCGAGGAGCGACTAGATGCAGTGGAGGAAGACAGCCAGGGAGGTCCGGCGGGCGGCGGGACGGCGGACTTGGGCGGTGGAGCTCGACGCGGCGACGGCTTGGCATGCGCTTCGCGGGGCATGGAGGAACAAGGGCTGACGGAGGTTGAAGACGGTTTCGAGCGGCGCGGACTTGGAACTCCGGCGATGGCTCGACGAGGAAGTCCATGTCGGCCTCCTTGCAAAGAGAAGTACAGAGGGGGTTGAGACTTGAGAGAAAAAAGGAAGAGATAAACAGAGGGAGGAAGAAGAGCGGGGGAACACGGCGACCTGCGCGACTTCGGCCGACGGCTGAGCTGCTCTGGCGAGGCGCGAGGCCGAGGCAGTGGAGGCCAAGGCTGGATCGTGTTGGATCTCCCTCCCTCGGGTTCTTCTCTCCCTTCTGGTGAGGGAAGGGGAGGGGTGAGAAAAGGAGGGCGTGGAGGAGGCCATGGACGGCGGCGAGCTCCGCCGGACGGAGGTGGCGGCAGCGATCTGGAAGGGAGGAGGCGAGCTCTCGCTCTGTCTCGATCTGGAAGGGGGAGGAGGTGGCGGCGGCGAGGAGCCGAGGGAGGAGGAGTGCGGGTGCGGGTTAGGGTTTGGGTAGTTGGGCTGCAGTTGGCTGAGGGGGTGAGGGCTGCCGTTGGATCCGGAAGCATCCTACGGCGGTTGATGCATGATCCGCGTGATATGCTCATGGACCAATCAGAACGCAGCAAAGCATTTGATGACCTTATGACCATATCAATTGGTCGTGATCGATTCAAGATAAAAATTTCATTCCATTTTTCAGTGCTCAAAATGAGTTTTTTTTTGTGAAAGTCCTATCAAATATTTGTTCAAATGATCTCATATTGTGCACAATGGTGCATCTTGGATTTTCAAACAATGTTGCCTACAGGAGTTTTCATTTTCTTTGCACGGAAAATTCATTTTCCATTTTTCGAGTGCCCGAAAAGAGGGTTTTTTGTGAAGGACCTACCATATATTTGTTTCAAAATTGTACCAAATCAATTTTCTAAAATACTAGGACATATTTAATGCAAAATTGACCAAATGGTTGGGTATAAAAAAATTGATCCACCTCTCGTGAAAATGACAAATTTCCGCTGATTCAGCTGGAAGCGGGTCAAATTTGAACTGTAGCTACCTCGTAGTTTGCTCTTTATTTTTTCCAAAAATCATTTCTAGGTACATAAGTATCTATTTAATCAGAGAAACACCAAAAAATTCCAAGATTCAACCACTAGCTAGGAACGGTTATTCCCGCCATTTTGACCGCATTTTGAAACGGGCATAAAAAATTCAAAAAAAATCAAAAAATTGGAAAACATTCGCATTGTTTCCTTATATGTGGCCAAGTTTCCAGGAAAAATAACAAACTTTTAATACGGAAATTATTTTAAAAAAGTGTTCTCAGAAACGAGCTATCATGCGTGAAGATTCATGGCTTTCAAGCCAAATGATCAATCTTATGGCCACATTCATGGCATAGTTGTTTCAAATGATCTCATATTGTGCACAAGGGTACATCTTGGAATTCCAAACAATGTTGCCTAAGGAAGTTTTCATTTTCTTTGGACGAAAAAACCATTTTCCATTTTTCGAGTGCACAAAAGGAGGTTTTTTTTGTGAAGGACCTCCCAAATAATTGTTGCAAAATTGGACCAAATCAATTTTATAAAATACTAGGCCATATTTAATGCACAACTGACCAAATGGTTGGGTGTAAAAAGTTTTGATCCACCTCTCGTGAAAAAGACAAATTTCCGCCGATTCAGCTGGAAGCGGGTAAAATTTGAGCTGTAGCTGCCTTGTAGTTTGCTCTTTACTTTTTCCAAAAATCATTTATACGTACATAAGTATCTATTTAATCAGAGAAACACAAAAAAATTCCAACATTCAACCACTAGCTAGGAACGGTCATTCCCGCCGTTTTGACCGCATTTTGAAACGGGCATAAAAAATTCAAAAAAAATCAAAAAATTGGGAAACCGTCGCATTGTGTCATTATATGTGGCTAAGTTCCCAGGAAAAATAATAAACTTGTAATAAGGCAATTATTTTAAAAAAGTGTTCCCAGAAACGAGCTATCACGTGTTGAGATCAATGGCTTTCAAGCCAAATGATCAATCTTATAGCCACATTCATGGCATAGTTTGTTCAAATGATCTCATATTGTGCACAAGGGTGCATCTTGGAATGGCAAACAATATTGCCTAAGGAAGTTTTCATTTTCTTTGGATGAAAAAACCATTTTCCATTTTTCGAGTGCCCAAAAGGAGGTTTTTTTGTGAAGGACCTCTCAAATAATTGTTGCAAAATTGGACCAAATCATTTTTATAAAATACTAGGCCATATTTAATGCACAATTGACCAAATGGTTGGGTGTAAAAAGTTTTCATCAACCTCTCGTGAAAAAGACAAATTTCCGCCGATTCACTTGGAAGTGGGTCAAATTTGAACTGTAGCTACCTTGTAGTTTGCTCTTTATTTTTTCCAAAAATCATTTCTAGGTACATAAGTATCTATTTAATCAGAGAAACACCAAAAAAATTCCAAGATTCAACCACTAGCTAGGGACGGTCATTCCCGCCGTTTTGACCGCATTTTGAAACGGGCATAAAAAATTCAAAAAAAATCAAAAAATTGGGAAACCTTCGCATTGTGTCATTATATTTGGCCAAGTTCCCAGGAAAAATAACAAATTTGTAATACGGCAATTATTATAAAAAAGTGTTCTCAGAAACGAGCTATCACGTTTGGAGATCAATGGCTTTCAAGCCAAATGATCAATCTTATGGCCACATTCATGGCATAGTTTGTTCAAATGATCTCATATTGTGCACAATGGTGCATATTGGAATGGCAAACAATGTTGCCTAAGGAAGTTTTCATTTTCTTTGGACGAAAAAACCATTTTCCATTTTTCGAGTGCCCAAAAGGAGGTTTTTTTGTGAAGGACCTCCCAAATAATTGTTGCAAAATTGGACCAAATCAATTTTCTAAAATACTAGGACATATTTAATGCACAATTGACAAAATGGTTGGGTGTAAAAAATTTTGATCCACCTCTCGTGAAAAAGACAAATTTCCGCCGATTCAGTTGGAAGCGGGTCAAATTTGAACTGCAGCTGCCTCATAGTTTGCTATTTATTTTTTCCAAAAATCATTTCTATTTACATAAGTACCTATTTAATCATAAATACATGGTTTGATGGCGATACGTCGAGGTTTGGGCGGTGGCCGAGGGCCCCAACACTAGAGCGCGTAAACTCGCATGCCCGCCGCGTGGTCACCGCGTGACCGTCGTGTTGCCATGTGTTCTGGGCGGCCTAGGCATGTCTAGTGGGTTGGGCACTCCCCAGGTAGGTGCTAGGAAGAAAATTACAACATAAGATTCTCACGAGGAGACCAATCGATGCTCAAACATGAATTAGCAGCCAAGTGTTTGATTAGCGGTATGGGAAATGTACATGGCTAATGTGCGTGAGTTTTGGCTGAGGATGATCAGTTACTAAGAAGACTGTCTTCATAAATTTTCAGCTCAAAAGGAGGAGCCTAGGTTGTACTTGCTTTGCAAAGTACCACACTGGACATAAATACGAATGTTGAAGCTGGGCTCAAAATAATGAATGGATTGAGCTGGCATTTGGTGTAGGATCGTTATTTGGGCATAGGAAACACTACTGGAATCAGGCACTTTGCCATCTGCCATGGCAGATGGCAAAGTCACGGACGGCGGATGCCATCTGCCAGCAGATGGCAAAGTTCCGGCTGAATAAACTCTGGTAAAGGCTTCTTTGCCGTCTGCTGGCAGATGGCAAAGAGCCTGTAGCCTTTGCCATCAGCTGGCCGATGGCAAAGCCTGAGGAACGGGGTTAGCCATGTTAGGAGGCTAACGGCGTGCTTTGCCATCAGCCAGCAGATGGCAAAGGCTGCAGGCTCTTTGCCATCCGCCAGCTGATGGCAATGGGTGCAGGCTCTTTGCCATCGGCCAGCTGATTGGCAAAGGCTGCAGGCTCTTTGCCATCGGCCAGCTGATGGCAAAGGCTACAGGCTCTTTGCCATCAGCCAGCTGATGGCAAAGGATGCAGGCTCTTTGCCATCTGCTGGCGGATGGCAAAGAGAACAAATAGGCCAGATGAGCGCTACACAGGTTGCTGCCACGTGGCCTCTTTGCCATCTGCCAGCGGATGGCAAAGCTCTTTGCCATCAGCCAGCAAATGGCAAAGTGCCTATATTGCCTCATTTAATTTTGTTTTTTCTTATATCAATTCATTTTCATAGAAAATCAAACATAGATATATATATATATATATGACCAATATAGCATATTCAACACATATTACCAATAGTCATGAACGCAAATATATCCAACACATGTTACCAATAGTAGCAAGTTTCATCCATACATATACATAGTTTCATCAATATTACACAGTTTCATCATAGGTAGCAAGTTTCACAAAGTCAAAACAAACACTAAAGACAAGCACTCCATCAACCCAAGCTGGCTTGGGTTAAAGTCCGGCCCTTTCCTCGCCTTCCCCTCGTCTCTGTAGCTCACGAGCTTGTTGTGGGAGGTGCGGTTGGTGAAGTTCTTTGGATCATCGAGGTCAGACTCAGAGAATGCCTTGGCCTTCTTATACGGGGCACTATGGGCCATGGCATAGAGGTCGAACAACTCTGGAACATCCGTCTTGTTGTGCCGTGCCTAAAGGAGAGGAACAAAGTATTAGTTAAGGGCTCAAGCTAGAATGAAGACTGAATTTGCATGAATCATGAAGCAAACCACATACTCAGTCATCCTCGTACTAATATAGGTTGACGCTGCCTTGATGGTGTGGCACACCGCTCATTTTGCCACGCCGATCCTTTGCATTGTTGTGGGTGGATAGCCATTGGGAAGAGCATCTCTTTGTGAACCTGATTGTTCAAATATAAAAGCTAAGGCAAGCCAAACCAGCACTAAACAGAAAAAGCTGGGTTAAAAATCCTCTTAAAATTAATAGGCCAGCCTCTTAAAATTTCTTTCTCAGATAGATTGCTTCTTCACATGGGATAGTGCAACAAGCTGGAAAATAATCAGAGGGCGGCAGATGAGACTGGATATTATCGTGGGATGTTCTTTGAGGGGCTTTTGATGTTTTTTTTCATCTAATTTTCTCACCAATGACATCAACGCCAACCTCGGAGTTGAAACAAAGAGCTGCAGATTTCAACGAATCAAACTGGAATCACTACCACAATACTAGCCTAGCTTCCATACTAATATGCCTAAAATAATGATGAATAAATAATCATAATAGAAAGGTATTCTTCTTTGTGCGTGTATAAAGAAACGTGATCTAATCTTCTATAAAATATATATATATGGAGACTATAGTAAGCTTTACGGTTTTGCTGGTGCTAAATATACAACTAAATATCCAATCTGTATGTGAAGTAGGCAACGACGGAGCCAGGAAATAAACATAAGGGGGGCCGAACATCAAGGACAACTCTAAAATGCAACTAAGCCTAGCGGAATATATAGGAGTTGACACTGAATATAGCAAAATATGTACTACTATAACCGTAAGTGTTGATAATATAGGCACGATTTTTTTTTGATCAAAGGACACGGCCTCATTTTTATTATGGAAACGGAAATGGAGTCTTATCCTACAGAGACTAATCTCCATATATTTTTATGTTGCAACCTATATTTTGAAACAAAACTATATCCACCAATGAATGTTGTGAATTAGGATACCAAAATGCAAGATCTTTCATATTGTACCAGTGTGGCCGCTTCCTAATGTGCTCCAAAGTATAAACGGAAGAGAATAGAACTAGCAAGATTTTTGTGTCTTCATCAAAACAAAACAAAAAGGATTTATATCCTCATCCCATATTTTGGCTTGGAAAAATAGGGAGCGACTATAATAAAAGAAGGGCCATGGGTGCAAAAATAGAAAAAACGTATCTAGGCCTTCCGATCCTGGATGAATGGTCCAGATTCTAGTGGATAGATATGAGCGCACAGGTACTAGGTTCTTTGCAGAAAACTCCCTTGCTTCTACTCGTTTTTCTATCAAAATCGCCTTCTTCTTCCTGAGAACGCAGCAGCACGAACCCAAATCGCCAACGCGTAGCAGCTGGCTCCAACACCAACCCTCCAGCTTGCCGACGGTGGCGGCGGGTCAGACCCGGTGCCTAGCTGGGAGATTGCGCCCGGTGGAGGTCCAGATCCATCGTCGACCGTCTTGCCGCCGGCGTTCTGCCTGCCCTGATGGACCTCTCCTGTTCTAAGCTGCGACCTTGTGCGGACAAGTTCTCTAAGCTACTCTGCTCCGACATCTAGAGGAAATCCTCGCTCCATTCTTTGTCCTACCCCAACCAGCCCATTATCACACGTCGCTTCCACCCCCGCATCTAGCTCCGCCATCTGGGAATGCCTAAGAAGAAATATCCATCCCGCAAAAAAAAATCCAGTCTTCGGGTATGCTTGTCAAAGGTTGATACCAATTTTCATAGTTGATTCTGTAGTAAATGTCCTCTACATGGTAAAGAGGCTTGTGCTTGAAGTTCAGACTGAAAGTACCAAACATTCTGCAAATATTATGTACCAAATTTCAGACTTGTGCTTGGACAGTCTGAAAGTACTCTATTGAGTAAAATTTCAGACTTTTAGACTTGTGCTTGGACAGTCTGGAAGTACTTGAGCTTGTACCAAATTCCATACTTTCAGACTGACAGTCTGAAAGGTAATATTAACAAAGACGACAGTCTGAAATTACTTGTGCTTGTACCAAAATTCAGACTTCCAGACTTGTGCTTGGACAGTCTGAAAGTGCCAAATTTCAGACTAGTGCTTGGACAGTGTGAAAGTCCGAAAGTACCATATGTTGTGCTTGTACATGTCATCTACGACATACATAATATTAGTACTTTCAAACTTCTTCGGCGTAAAGAGTACTTCCAGTACATAACATTATTTAGAAAATCATTTTTTTTCAACTCTTACTGCAAACTGGAAGCACAATTCTGTAGCATATCAAGTTTATTTAAGAGTACATAATATTTTTGGCATATATATCTGAAAGTACTCTTGCTTTAAAATGCTTTGAGCATATGTTGTATCCTCTAGGATAAGATTCAAAAAATTTGGATCTTTGGAAATGATATGAATGGCATGTAGATGTTATATTTTAATCATGAGTAACAGTACCTTGGATGCTTACAATGATTTTTGGGCAAAGGCGAGCAGTACAGTAGCTAACCCACTAGCAACACAGTATGTTATACATACATACAGAGAGCTAAAAGAAATTACTAAAGGACAGAACATCCATCAATCTAACTGAATAGATATATTACCAGTATATATGCTTATTCCAACGAAAAAAGCACATGTGATAAATGTGAACTATAGTGCAAAAACTTAGTTTAGTATGTACTGACACTTTATGTGGTGTTGATTAGCCATAACAGAAAACATAATGTTTGCCTCAAAATTTGGACAGGACAACTAGTTCATGCTCATCTGGGATATGCTTGCTTTCAATTTGAGAGGAATAACAGGGATATCTCTTTGTATCCATGCATAGAAAAAAATTGTAACTGGACAAGCTTGTTCTAGTTTGCTATACTAGATTTTTGAGCAGTTCTGTATTGTGAAACTTCATCCTCTTCTCAGATATTGTACATGAGAACAAACTAATTTCATCTACCTGTTAAAGCACCTGCATGTGAAGTGCTTGTTGGCACAAGACTATAATTCGTTACACTTGTATGTGCCACTTCACTGTTTTCTGAGGGTTCACTATATATTTGTCCAGTAATGCTATTGAACATGTACAGGGAGAGGTGGTCGGGCAGCAAAGAGGGCATCACCTTCGCAAAATCGGAAGAGGTGGTTGGGGAGGCAGAGAATCGACACAGCCGCCGGGTTCTTCGGGGGAAGACGGCGAGCAGGACGGGGATGACTTGTCGGGGACGGAGGAGCCGGTCGGTGATGGCGGCAGACGAGGGCGGGGATGTGTGGTCGGGGACGGAGGAGACGGTCCGCGACGGCGGCGGACGAAGGCGAGCAGGGCGGGGATGGCTTCACAGCATGGACGAGCGGCGGTTGCCGGCGCTGAAGGTGCAGTCTGCCATGGCTGTTGCGTGCGGCGGCTAGGGTTGGGGGAAGGGG
>NC_057814.1:28641902-28646271 GCF_018294505.1 Triticum aestivum
CGGGCTGGGAGAGAGAGAGAGGGGTGGGGCCGGGCTGGGAGAGAGGGGAGGAGATCTTTTGTGAAAAAAGAGGGGAGGAGATAGTCCCACTTCTTTGCCATCAGCCAACAGATGGCAAAGGCCTACATCTTTGCCATCAGCCAACAGATGGCAAAGCCCCACCTCTTTGCCATCAGCCAGCTGATGGCAAAGAACCTTTGCCGTCGGCTGGCAGATGGCAAAGAGGTGGGGCTAGTGGGCCGTTACAGCTCCGTCATCCACTGGGCCCCACCCACTTCTTTGCCATCTGCCAGCAGACGGAAAAGATTCTTTGCCATCTGCTGGCAGATGGCAAAGAACTGGCTGATGGCAACCAGGTTCTTTGCCATCTGTCAGTTCTTTGTCGTCTGTTTTTTGTAAGCAGATGGCAAAGACGTTCTTTGCCATCCGCTGGCAGATGACAAAGAAATGACTGATGGCAAATTCTCTGTTTGCAGTAGTGAAAGCACTGTAGAAAATGGATACTATTTGGACATGCCAAAGTGGTACTTCCTTCACAAAGTGCTGCTCTGAACAGAATAGGAAAATGAATATTGTTGAATTATTTTTGAACTAGGCAAGGAAGGTTTTTGACATATTTGATGAAGGTATGATCCAAACAATTTATGATAATTTTTTGGGAATTTTTGGAATAACAGAAATATAGGTTGCTTCACAACCTAGGGCAAAAATTGACACATGGACATGACACATAGGCAAAACTGATGAGATGGCGCCTAGTCATCGCAACCCACCACAATTTACAAGGCTATGACCATCTATATTGGTCGTTAACAACTAGAAATAAGGCAGCGGACTAGCGCTGTTTGCTTTATGACCATTCCGTGTAAGGAAATTACGACCTTTCTGACCAAAATGGTCGCAATGGTTTAGGGTTTGGAGCCCCCCGAACAGCTTTTGACCAATTGGTCTCAAATGGTCATAGATCTCTGACCAATTCTTCCAGGGTCACTGACAGAAGGTCACTAGTTGACATATTTTTTGTAGTGAATGATATGAAAACTCATCAATAAATTCTGCTTGCTTTTGAGTTTAGGGTCAGGGATCGTAGTAGAGAAGGATGTGAAGATGCCTAAGTGGAAGTGCATGCATACATAATTAGTTTCAGCACCCTTATAAATAATATAGGTATGTTTCCACCATATAATGTGAAACTCCCGTCATCTTTGGTTGGGAGCTTATACATACCATGTAGAACCCTGTGGCGTTACTAACTTCTGGAGCAATGCAAAGGACTGTTTTCTTATATTTAAAGTTTCAGTATGACTCCACACCCTGATGTCTTGATAGTTAGCCATGCATTATTTAACAGTTTAGTAACTATCGTGCCAGAGAGGCACCGTTCTCACGATATACACAGCAATGATTCTTCTTAATTTGTTATTTCTGGGAGCCTTTAAGTTTCTATAGTTTGCGCTCCAAATAATCGTGTTACAAATGGTACATATTTTTTATACATGAATCCATATTCTGCTGGTCCTCTTTCGCCAGTGTTTAAATTTTACAAACCATCGATGTAGTGGAGTAGGCGTATTGCACATAGTTAATTAGCTGTACATTATGTGGCTGAGAAGAACATTGATCTTTCCAAAGTCATCAGCAAGAGGGTGATTTATACTACTACAAGTTTTTTAAATTTGTTAGTCATTCTAATTAGAAGTATTATTTCTTCATTTTGTATTTCTGCAGGCCTACTCTCAGCTCCATTCTTCATCACAGGATTTTGTACAGAAATATATATGTTGGCAAAAGTTAAATGATATGAAACCACATACAGTATATATCTTTTTATTTTAAGCTTGATTTGTTTTTTAGCTCAAATTATGTTCGAAATATTGCTTAGATTTCACATACAGGCTTAGATACCACATAAAACTGTGTGGCGCTATGGATATATGTAGCAACGTATGGGATTGCTTCATGAATTTAAATTTCAGTACGACCTCACCTTCTCTTGATGACTTTTTTGACGTTTAGTCATTATTGCGGCTGAACAACAGCACACTGTCCTCATGCTTGCAAATGATTCAACCTTATTAGTAAGTGCAAGAGTTTTAAGTTTCCATAGTTTACCCCTCCAAAGGATCATCTTACAGATGGTCCATCTTCATTACAAAAATGACATTTCTTGGTTGCCCTTTCCTATGTTGCATTTTACTTAAGTAACTGAGGTGCTAGAATTAAAGTATGTTGTATTCTTTCTCTTTTTTGAAGGCTTACTCTCATCTTTCTTCTTCACCAGGGAGTTTCCTCATGGCTAATAAGTTGGCAAAAGATAAACATGAATAGTATTTAAATATGCAGCTTAGTTGAGTTTGAGATTGCTAAATTACTCATTTGTCTTGACTCCCAATATGACATTTGCATTCTAGGACCTTTTCAATGGATTGCTTTTCTCATGCCTTCTTATACCTTTTTTATACTCCTTTCATGTATTCCTGCCACATATGATATGTATAATTGTGGGGTTTAGATTTCAAGAGCACGAGCCAAGTAATTTGTGATATTTTTATTAAGTTCTCATTTATGATGGTTATATATGTTCCTCTAAATAAATGTTGTAGATGGTCATGCAACACTATTTAAAAAAAAGGAAAATTGCTCTTAAATATTGCAGGTTGATTTATTTAAGTCAAAATTGGGAACATATCTGAATGTCCAATGGACAATGGGTGCAACTGGGTTCCATCCAATTAATCTGCGAACACATAAGTTGACGTTGGTAAGTCGTAACCTTTTAATGTCATTTGGCTTCGCTGGAGCACTTGCCACATTGTTGCAACTTTTGTGTACCTTAGAAGATGCGTATGTTGGATAGTTCCTACACATCGCCCGTTGCTCAATGTGAAACATGCTTATAGATATGTTGTTTTTTCCTATTCAGTTCAAATTTATCCACTTTCGAAAATTCTAGCCCATGCAGTCGCACGGGTTGACGACTAGTTTATTATATTTTTTAACTTATTGTATCTTCAAATTCCATTTACATGGGAGGACAAGCAAAACAAAACTACACAACTTCTCAAAGTAATTTATGGCACTTACATGAATATATCTTATATCTTTGCGTGCAACTTTAAATATTTTGGTAAAGATATTTAAAATGTATGGTATAATAAATATCTCCACAGTCACTTTCGACTTTATGATTATATATATGTGTAGAAAAAACTAGAGTATGTAAGGTGTTTACGAGAAGTGTATCATTGAATCTTTAGCGTACGAATTTGTCTTATTTTTTAGTCAAGAAAGTCCTAATTCCGAATCAAGAGATTTGTTGCGGAATTTGTCAATTGAGTAAAGTAATAATATTAAGAACTAGATCATCTAACCCCATTGAATGAAAAAATGAAATTCGATTTTCAAGGAAATTTTTGAATAAGAGATAAATAAACAATTGAATTTGAAAAAAAAACTTCTTTCTATTTTGGATAATTTTCTTTTTCAATAGTACCCTCTTTTTGGAGCGAATGATCGAATATTCCCCTATTCCTTCTTATTTAGATGGAAAAGTTTGAGGTCATCATTATGATTTATGAACAAGGAGAAGGCAACTGTTGCGTGTAATGAGGTGAAGGAAGAAAATAAAGCAAAGTGGATTGGCATCTTCATGGACATGCTAGAGAAGAAGCTCAAACTCCAAGAGAAGAAGCTTGAGATCAAGAACGCTTTAGAGGACTTCAATATGTTGTTTGTGAAATCGGACTTGGATCCCAATGCAACGAAAATTGTCCCAGCCTATCGTGTGGGCTTGTTGAAGCACTTCACGGAAATAGAGGAGACCGGACCAGCCAAAGAGTGAGGTCTTTCACACGGATAACCGGACTGATATCCGAAGAATGAGGTTTTGACACAGAAAGCAAGACTGGCAAGTTTTGGAAAAACTTATTTAACATCCATGCTTTTTGGTTGTGATTGCATATATACATATATATATATATATATATATATTACCCATGCTTTTTGGAAAAACTTATTTAACACACACACACACACACACACATATATATATATATAGTGATAATATTCATTACCCAGGGTGCAGAATAAGTTATTCTTCACCCAAGGTAATTTTACGATCATTTCATAATTAAATTACGTTTGAAATTCAAATAGTTACATTCCTATTGATTCACTACGTAAAATTTTGCATAAGAAAATTAAAATATAGGTCGTAAGACACGAAAATTTGCAGCTTATGTGTATTTTACATTATATTTTTACGTTTGTAATTTTACATAAATTAAAATATTTTTTACGATGATTATATATTTTCTTACGGTCTCCTTTTACGTCAGAAATAAGATAAAACTTACGGAATGTAAAATTA